>NW_020954587.1:16370892-16604342 GCF_900497805.2 Vombatus ursinus | reverse complement strand
AAGAGAAGAGAAGAGAAGAGAAGAGAAGAGAAGAGAAGAGAAGAGAAGAGAATGGAGTCCAGTACCATAGGCTAGTGAGCATGATATTGTTTTGTTGGAAAATTCTAAGATGGATTATTAAATAAAACCTTTGGAAATATCTATAAAGAGAATCTCTGATTAAAAGAGCCGCAAGAGCTTCATAGTCCATGCTAAACTAACATTTTTTTTTTGGAGAATTACAAAACTACTAGATTAGGGGGAAATTGTAGATATAGTTCACAAAGATTTTAGCAAAGCATTTGATAAAATATCTCACACTATTGTTGTGCAGGCTTGGAAGTGATTATCATAGCTCCTAAGTGCAAGGATGAGTTGGGTTCCCAGATCATGGCTACCATAACCTTTCATGGCTTTAGGGTTAGTCCTGAGAAGTTGCTATAGCTCATGAACCTCTGAGACTGGTATGCTCTACCTTTCTAATTAACAGTTGATATAAATTAGTCAAGTGGACTTAATTAGCTTTTAGAAGGTAGAATATACTATGGCCATTTAGTTGGTTCAAAAGTCTGTGACACTCTCCAACTAGTCCATATATTCCATGGGAAAGTGGAATCAAGCTTAGAAAGTACATACAGCAAACAGATAAATTACAGTTAATTCCTTCATTATATTCACTTGGTCTTTTTCTGTAGAATGTTATAAAACCATTTTTTTTTAAAATAGATTTCCCACAAATTGGAGCCAAGATTGGGTTTTTTCATTATTTTTTGAATCTTCTGAATCAGTTCTTGTTTTTAACATTTTCTTTCTTAGAAATGCTTGCCACTATATTTTAGATTGTCCCTATCCATAGTTATTAACTCTACATTCCTGTAATTTCCTTATGATGTAACCTTTTACGTCAAGGTCATGTATCTATTTGGAACTTACTGTGGTACATTGTATTTGTTGTTGTTCTAAATATGATTCATGCAAGGATGCTTCCCAAATCTCCCAGTAACATTCTGTAGAATATAATTTTTATTAAATTGACACTGTACAACTCTGAATAATTAATATCACATTGTTCGGCCTTAAGTTCTTTAGAACAGTGTTTTGTAGTTGTGTTCATATAATTCATATGCATGTGTTTCAGTAACTGAGCTCTTCAGTATTCTATACAGTCTGTAGTTATTAGGAAAGACACTTTTCTTTCTATCTCTTCTTACTAGGATTTGTTGGAAATATACAGGAAGGGTAATAATTTTCATTGATTCATAATGTATTTTACTACTTTACTGAAATTATTAATGATTTCAGTAATTTTAATTGACTCTCTAAGTTTCTCTAAATGAAACCATTATGTCTTTTCTAGAGAGCAGTACATTTTTTTCCATTCTCAATGTGTATTTTCTTGAATATTTTACTGCTATAGCTTGTATTACTCAAATTACAAAAATAATAGTGAGGAAAATTGACATTTTTGCTTTACCTCTAATCTTAATGGAAAGACTTTGAGAATCTCCATTAAAGATAGTGCTAGATGTTGGTTTTACATAAATATTATTTGTCACATTAAAAATGGTCTATTGATTACTATACTTTTTAGTGGTTTTATCAGAAGTAGAAGTTGTATTTTTTCAAAGTTCTTTTTTTCCTTTTATCTTTTGATTTATTGTGATATTTAATGTTTGTTAATATATTACATTTATGGTTGTTTAATACAATGTTGTTAATATATTACATTTATTATTTGTCTTGCTAGTATACCTTATTAATTATATTTTTAATTTTCCCAATTTTGAAGCAATTGTGCACTTACAACATAAATATAATCTGGTCATATTTCATAAACTTTAAAATGTGCAATTGTAACCCCTTTGCTGATATTTCATTCATTGTTTTCATGAATATCCATCAGGAATATTGGTATATAGATAGTTTCATCTGATTTAGCTCTTTCTGGTTTCAGCATCAGAATCCTATCTGTTTTACCAAAGAAGTTGGTAGGGCATTTTCCTTAACAATTTTTGGAAATGTCTAAAGAGACATGGAATCAATTATGTTTTGAACACTGAGTAAGATTCACTAGTAAATCCATCTGTTCCCAGGTTATTTTTTACTTTGAGAATTTATTGTTAATATTTTTCTGACATTTAGGTTATTTAAATTCATCTCCTTTTCTGGTAATCTTTTTTGTTTATGCAAATATTCATCCACTTAATATTTGTCATCTACTGCATGTAATTACTCCTCATTTATTGTAAATTCTCCTTTTAAATATTATACATTGTAATTTTGTTCTCTCTTCTTTTTAAATTAGATAATAGTTTAATTTTTATTAGTTTAAACAGTTTCTAGTATTATTTTTCAATTCAGCAATTGTTTTATTTTCAATTTTATCTCTCCTTTGATTTTCAAAATTTTTATTCTGTGTTTGGTGTAGGTTTTTTGATTTGTTACTTTAAAAATTTTTGAGCTCCATATTCAATTCATTGACATTATTTTATTCTTTTGATGATAACAATATTTAAATATATTCATTTTGCCCTGTGGAATATTTGGACTATATATTAAAAGATTTTATAAGTTGTTTCATTGTTGTCTTGTTCATTAAAATTGTGTATTGCTTCTATATTTTTTCTGTGAACTACTAGTTTCAATCTGTCTTCAAAGAGTCTTTATTAATGATCATTTTTATCATGTTGTATAGTAAAAGTTATGTCTGTTTCTAGGTTTTTTTTTGTATTTGTTTAAGAGGTTCATATGTCCTAAGATATAATTAGTTATGTTAAACAAATAAAATTATGATTAACAAAAAGTGTATATGTATGTGTTCCTTTTTTTTCCTCTTCAGTAATCAGTAAAGATCTCCTCTATTAAAGTATTCTCAAATTTTACTTAGATCCTACTTTTCTAGTTCTAAAAGAGTTATATTGAAGTTTACAACTACTGTATTTTATGTCTATTTCTCTGTTTATGAAAAGAGAATTAACAATATTATTGAAGGAAATAACTCCTTTAAAATTAGAACTGGTCAAATTGTAAGAGACACAAAACCTTATGAATAAAGTTCTTCAAAATAGAATTGGACATGTAGAAACTAAGAGATGCCATTAAAGATAAAGCAAAGTCAAAAGATTGAAAAAAATGAAGACAACATGAAATGCCTTATAGAAAAAACAACTGACCTGGGAAATAGATCGAGAGATAATTTAAGATCATTGTACTACCTGAAAGTCATGAACAAAAAAAGAACCTAAACATCATATTTAAGAAATTGTAAAGGTGAACTATACAGATAACTTAGAACCAGGGAACAAAATAGAAATTGAATTTATCCATCAGTCACCTCTTAAAAGAAACCCTAGGAATACTGTACCTCAAATTCAGAACTTCCAGTTCAAGAAGAAAATACTGCAAGCAGTCAGAATGAAAGAATTAAATGCCATGGAGACACAATCAGGATTTCACAAGACTAGGAAGTAACCATTACCAAGGAATGGAAGACTTGGAATATGATATTCTAGAAGGCAAATGAGTTAGTATCACAACCAAGAAGAACCAACAAAACTACAGTAGGAAAATGAATGTTTAATGAGATAGAGGATTTCAGACATTCCTGATTAAAACACCAGAGCTGTCTATCAAATTCACCATTTAAACACAAAAGTCAAGAGAAACATAAAAAGGTAAACATGAGTTGAGAAATCATAAAGGACTAAACAAAATTAAACTATTTATTTACCAATATGAGAAAAAAGATTCATAAAACTCTTTGGAACTTTATCATCAACAGGGGTATTAGAGAGTGTCTAATTAGATAGAGATTAGGTATGATTCTCTTAATTTGAATGATATTAAAATAAAAATGGAAAGGTAAGGAAGAGGAATGTATTGGGAGAGAAGGGAAAGGGCACAAAGATGTGGGGAAATTATCACATATAAATGGAGGATGCAAAAAAAAAGGAAGGTGCAGTTGAGGGGGGAAATGGGCAACACTTGAACCTCATGCTCATCTGAACTAGGTCAAAGAGTAAAGAACACACATAAACACACATTTGGGTATAGAAATTCATCTTACCCAACAGGGAAGTAGAAGGGAAGGGGGAGTAAGAAAAAAAAAGGGGCAGGGATTATGAGGAAATGTAGATTAAGGGAGGCAGTGGTCAGAAGCAAAATAAACTTTTAAGGAGAGTACAGGGTAAAAAAGACAAGGATTAGTATAAGAGAATGGGGAGGAGGGAAATACAAAATTAGCAATTATAACTGTGAATTTCAGTAAGTCCCAGCTTCCTCATCTGTGAATTGATACAGTTGGATTAGATGAATTTTATATTCCCTTTCATTTCTAAAGCCACAAAGAAAGGTTGATTAAAACTATCATTTGTTTTCTTCAAAATGAAGAAAGAAAAAATATGATTATAAAAGGGAGGCTTTTTAAACCCGATCACAATATTACATTTATGTAGTGCTTTAAGGTTTACAAAGTGCTTTTATCACAAAAAACTTGTGAAAAGGAAGAGCAAGTATTATTATCCTCTTTTTACAGATAAGGAGACTCAGAGAAAGAAAATTTAAGTGTCTTAGGGAAATCTTGGAACCAGGAGTCAAACCTAGATCCTCTGATTTGAATCCCTTTTCTCATTATATTACATCAACTTTTCTCTTTAGCCAAATAATGATGAAGAACTTGAATTCTACTGCTATTTTGTTAAAAACGGGACATCTGATAAATTCCTGACTTGACCTGCTAACAATTTCATCTCTTAGAAGGTGATATAAGTGAGTAGTGGAATTACTACTCTGGAATTCATTCAGGTGAATCAATAAAAGAAGTATGAGTGGTGATGTATATATGGACAGATCCTTAGAAAAAAGCAACTGTCACTCTGGAATTTGCAGTAACAAAGGTAAAGAATAATAGCTATAAATAAATACTCTAGGTTTTAGGCCAAAAAATTTCTAAATATTGTTGACTGATTGATTATTGATTGAATTCAAGGCCCTATGCTAAGTGCCAGGGATAAAGAAGTGTAAAGAATCTGATGAATTAAAACAATCCAAATGATTAATAAGATGCTTAGGATATCATGTAGATAAACATTTCCACCAGTTGTGCAGGGCTTCTCCTCTACTTGTGCCTTCCTGGCTAGTTGGGACTTCAGTTGAGGTTGGCCAAAGTCCCAAGTGCTATCTATCATTGAGCAATGAAGATTTCACCTCAACTACTAATAGATAACACTGGTGACATTCTTAACTAGCCTCCATACTTCCTATCTCCAGTTCCTTATCATTCCCAGATTAGGAAAGACCAGATCTTCTCTCATCTTCCTCCTATACCTTTATGCCTTCATTTTATGTATAACTATATCCCTCTCTAGCCTCTGCAAATACTGAACATAAAGAGGGAAAAAGAACATCCTGACCATTAGACTAAAATGCTGTGAGACTTTGAATTTCCTTTTCTGTGACTGAAGTCATCCTTTGACCTAGAACTTTCTTCTTGATACCTTTGGGTTTTGACTTGAGTTTAAAAGATGCAGAATGTTGGCATGTATTACTCTGTTGAACCTCACTGATACTCTTCTCCTTTTGTCACCCCCCAGTCCATGCTCATCATCATATATGTTTTATCTTAGACATTATTCCAGTGCAGATGATCCTCTCATGGAAGGCAATACACCAGTAGTTCCCATTTAGTAATTCCAAAATCTCTTGAGAATTTATAAAAATGGCCCAAGAGGTTCGAGCTAAAAAAATACACTTTACATAGTAAATAATTACCAAATTATTTTACACATAAATTTTTGCTTTGTGATCAAAAGTATTTGTGTGTTTGAAGCATTGTAAGTTTGTTTCTGTTGTAATTCAAAGCTGCTATGATCATGCACACAACAATTTTGGTGTTTTTGCAACAATTACTTCAAACTCTGACCATCTCTGAAAAAAAATATTCTTTTAGTTTATCAAGATGTTACTAAATTGTTTCCAAAGCTCCATAAGGGTTTGACTTTTGAAGTACCATGATTTGTAATGTAAGGACAGACATGTGCACATTTGCATTTGTACACTGCAAAAAAGTAGTTCTCTCATTCTCCTCTGTTACCCTGTAATTGTATCTCATCAGCTGTGTAATCACATGACCAAGATGTTACAAAGATTTGCATTCTTGGAGCACAAATGGCAGGTTTTTTTGAAAACCTAGATCACTAGGCATATGTGTTAAAAGCTATCTTGAAAGCATTATGGACCATCACAAATGTTTTGCAGAAACAAACCATATCTTGCCTATTAAAGTTATTTTAAAAAAAAAAATTAAACTTAGCTTCTGCTTATGTTACTAGTCTTCTAACTGTTGGATTTTCATGTGTACTGGTTGGCAATACGGGTAAGTCATTTAGTAATTTCTGTGAGAGTATAATCAGTGTGCCAGTGGAAAACGAGAAGAATCTCATGTCTGAATAGGGTTTTTTTCTTACAAAAGTTAATTGATACATAAATTTTGCTTTAAAATAAAGCCATATATACAATTCAACTTAAACATGTTTACCTTTTAATATCGTGCTTTTTATTAACCAGTAAAAAAAGTAAATATTTTATATCATAATTAAGCATTCATTTTCTTAAAGGTTAAAGTGGTTAAAATAAAAAAAAAAGAAAACAAAAATCAATTTCCTTCTCCAAACAAAGAAGGTTTATAAAAATTCTACCACATTTCATAACACATGTGTATATGAGCATTTTCACTTTATTCTTCTTTTAAATCAAAACATAGGAATAAATACAATTCAGAACCAGATCTAAGACTGTGTTTGTTTGGAGTTGAACCAAAAGATACTGTAAACTTTTGTTCAAATAAAAGAATTTTAACACTGAAATTAAGTGTTCATATGATTATTATATTATGTTAAGCATGTAAGTTGTAACTTATTTCATTGAAATATTAATTACATTCCACAACACTCATAAAATAAAGACATTTCATATGAAATCTTGCAGATAATGACAAGTATGTGAGGTCTTGCTGGCTTATTTCTTTTAATTTTCACAGAATAACCTTCATAAATACTTATAATTATTTATAACTAATGCATTATAATGTTTTTATTTAGTTGTCATAATCATAGTTAGAATAAAATTTTATGTTTTGTAATTATATAATATAAAATTTAATTTGTAGCTTATGGGGGGTAAAAGTTGTCATTATAGTTATTGTTATCACTAAATGATAAATCTCAAAGAATATTATGAATAGTATATTCCATTATCCTTGGAGTTCATGACTTATTTTTATTGCTGAAACTTGTTCTCAGAAAAAAAAATTGTTGGAAGCCACTGCAGAACACAATTACATAGGACAAAATGGACCCGAGCCAGTCTTTTTTCCTTTTTTCTGTACTTGGACTCTGCATTCTGTACTTAAAAAAAACCTCTCCAAGGCACTGAGACACTAACTGAAGGCAAATGTGAGTGAACATGCTGAGGGAAAAAATAAATGCCCTGTATTTAAGGAACTTATTTGCTTGTGGAAATAAGGCATATACGGTACTGTGAGACATCACATGCCAAGTACCAGATGAGTACTATGGATACATGCAGAAGAAGTTCAGACATGCAAGAGATCATACTAGGCTAGGTTGGACAGAGAAGCTGACCAGGATTTTGATAAGTAGGGAGAAGAGGAGAGATATTCTGGTCAGGGAAAATGCTTAAAGGTAAAACAGTCCATGGTATTTTTTTTGTGAGGAATGAAACAAGTTCAGTTATAGTTGAGTTGTCTTGTAGTAGACTAATGAACAATACAGAAGAGCAGGGACAAATTTTAGTGAGCCTTGAATGTCAGATTAAGAAGATTGAAAGGTTGAAATGCAATAGTCCTCCGTAGTATGAAAGAGTTAAATCAATTTAGAAAAGTCCCTGCCCTATTTCAACAGAGAAGAGAGTTGTTTACACTCTGATAAAACTGGGATTATTAACAAAGAGATAATAAATATTTCATTAAAAGAAGTTGAAGCCATTCAAGGCTATAGCCTCAGTATAATAACAAGTTGGATTAATCAGCTAGTTCTTAAAAGAAGTTTCATAATAGGGGGAGCCTTTGAACTTGATGGAGGAGTTAACAGTAATTATTGTCTATAAGAACAGAGATCCCTTTGAAATAATAAGGCATTAAAATAAGGTGTAAAAGCTGTTGAGTGGCTTCCATTTGTATGGCAAAACAGCTTCAGGCAAAATATGTGCCTAACCTAGTAAGGGTGTGTAGAAAAGTTCTGTTTGCTCACCTGGCTCCTGCCTCTCTAAGCATTTTTTTAAAAATTTCTGTTGTGGGTGTGGCCAGCATTGAACAAATGGGGAAACATTTGAATGGGAAAACTCATTATAACAACATTGGACCAGTTTGAGGATTTGGTTGGGGGTTAGGGTATGGGTGATTGTTAATGAAGTAATAGTGTATTTTTAAATTTATTCTTATAATTCTCTACAAAATGATAGGATATGTAGAACAGAAAATAGCACTGATCTCATATTTGTTTTCATGGTTTTTTTCCTTACCAAAAGGAAATGTACTTTTATTTAAAAAAAAAACCTTTGACTATATTTATAATATGATAATTAATATGTGAAAGAGATAAATTTACCATAGTTACATTTTAAAGTTTTTGAGGAACAGGAAGCTTTATTGTTCTCCAATATTTTCACATTTGGTTGCTTGGTGGAATGGTTTTGGCCGTCAGTGTGTAAAGGATGGAGATGAGAATTCAAAGTTGTTATTGACTTATTGATAACATTCAGAGCTCGAAAATAGGGTAGAGGATTGGTTGGGGGAAATGACGTAGAACAGTAATCTCAATCTGTTTTTCCAATAACTTATCTTTGTTCACATTTCAGTGTGTGAAAAATGGAAGTATAAATATTAGTTATCCATAGAAGTAGGGAATTCTCATCCCAAATCCTCAAATGGTGAATTTTAATGCATTTTACTTAAATGAAAAATGTATGCCATACATGCTGTTTAAGAAGTAGGGCTTCTTACAAGATCCTACAAGCAAAAATACTTGGTGGGGACTGTATTATAAATCATCTTTATGTATTTTTCCTTTTTATTTCATTTTTCAAGTAACAAATTTATTTTTTATTCATCTATCTTTCTGACTACTCTTTCTGTCCATTGAATAATTTAAAAAAAATTAATATATATCTAAAGTGTAGATATAGCATAGCAAAACAAATTTCCATGTTATTTATGTTCAAAGAATCTATGCATCTTTCTGGATTTTAAGTTTATATCCTGTCTATCAGAAGTTGTTTCATGTTTTCATTTTCCTTCTATTAGACTTCCTTTCCACTTTTTTTTTTTACCATTAGTCTTGAGATTCTTGATCTTTTGTACCTCCATCTGAATTTTGCTATTTTTTTTTACTTTGCAAAATAAATTTAGGAATTATTACTATTTTTATCATATTGGCTTGACCTAGCCATGAGCAATTAATTTTTTATTCAATTATTTAGGCATATTTCATTTCTATAAAAAGTGTTTTTTACTTAGTTTCATAGAGTCCCTGGATTAATCTTGAGAAATATACCACCAGATATTTTATGGCTTCCATAGCTATTTCAAAAAGAATGTCTCCTAGCAAGTATGTCCATTATCACTACTATTGTTCAAAATTGCACTAATCCTAACTATAGCAATAAAACAAGAAAAATAAATTGAAGTAATGAAAATAGGCAATGAGGAAAAAATCACTCTTTGCAAATGATGATATGATGGTATGCTTAGAGAACCCTATGGAATCAACTAAAAAAAACTAGTTGTAACAATCAATAACTAAAGCAAAGTTGTAGGATATGAAATAAATCCAACATAAATTATCAGCAGTTCTACATATTGTCAACAAAATCAAGCAGTAAGAAGTAGAGAAATTCTACTTAAAATTACAATAGACTATAAAATACTTGGGATTTTACCTACCAATACAAACTCAGGGATTGTATGAACATAATTACAAAACAATTCACACAAATAAAGACATATAAATAATTGGAAAAAATATTAATTGCTCATGGGTAGGCTGAACTGATATAACAAAAAAGACAATTCTACTTAAGTTAATTTACTTATTCAGTGACATGCCACTCAAACTGCCAAATAATTATTTTATACAGCTATAAAAAACAGTAACAAAATTCATCTGAAAGAACAAAAGTTTAAAATATCAAGAGAATCAGTGAAAAATGTTTAAAAAGGTGACCTAGTAGTTCTAGATTTCAAACTATATTAAAAGTAGTAACCTTCAAAACAATTTAGTACTGGTTAAGAAATAGAACTGTGGATGAGTGGAATTGATTAGAAACACAATACACAATAGTAAATGACCATAGTAATCTAGTGTTTGATAAACACAAATATCCAGGCCTTTGGGGAAAGATCTCAATATTTGACAAAAATTGTTGGGGAATCTGGAAAGCAGTTTAGCAGAAACTAGATGTAGCCCAATATCTCACATTGTATACCAAGATAAGATCAAAATGGATAAATGATTTAGACATAAAAGGTGATGTTATTAAAAAAAAAGTTGTCATTTGTTATTCAGTCATTCCCAACTTTTCATGACCTCATTGACCATACTGTTAATGGGACTTTCTTTACAAAGATATTGGAGTTGTTTGCCATTTCCTTCTTCAGTAGATTAAAACAAACACAGGTTAAGTGACCTGTCCAGGGTCACACAGCTACCAAGTAGCTGAGGTTGAATTTGAACTCGGGTCTTCCTGTCCCCAGGCCCAGTGCTCTATTCACTGAGCCCTAGGAGAGCATGGAAAAAAATGTACCTGTCAGGTCTATGTGTAAGGGAAGCATTTATAACCAAACAAGCAATAGAGAGCAACATGGGATGTAAAACACATAATTTTGATGACATGAAATTAAGAGCTTTAAAAAAAAAAAGCTTTTGCACAATAAAACTAACACTGCCAAGATTAGAAGGAAAACAGAAAATAGGGGTGGGGGAAATTGGCAGCAAGTTTCTTTGATCAAGGCCTCATTTTTCAATTATATAGGGAACTGACCCAAATTAGAGCTATTCTTTAGTTGATAAATGATTAATGGATATGAACAGTTTTCAGTAAAAGAAATCAAAGTTATCAATAGCACATGATAAAATGCTCTAAATCTCTATTGATTAGAGAAATGCAAATTAAAAGAACTCTGAGATAGTTCCTGACACCTATTAGATTCATTAATATGACAGAAAAGGAAAATGACAAATGCTAGAGGGGATGTGGAAAAAATGGAACACTAATGTACTGTTGATGGAGTTACGCACTAGTCTAACCATGCAGAGAACAATTTGGAACTATGCCCAAAGACCTATCAAACTTTGCATGCCTTTTGACCCAGCAACACCACTACTAGGCCTTTATCCCAAAAAGTTCAAAGAAAAGGGAAAAGGGCCTACCTATACAAAAATACTTACTACAGTTCTTTTTGTGGTGGCAAAGCATTGGAAATTGAGGAGATGTCCATCAATTGGGGAATGGTTGAACAAGTTGTGGTATATGACTGTGATTGAATACTCTCATGCTGTAAGAAATTATGAGCAGAATACTTTCAGAAAAACCCAGAAAGACTTAGATGAACTCATGAAGCAAAGTGAGCAAAACCAGGAAAACATCATTCAATGTTAACAGCAATATTGCAAGGATGAAGAACTGTGAAAGATAGGTACTGTGATCAAGGCAATGACACAAGACAATTTCAAAGGGCCCATAAGCAAAAATCCTATCCACCTCCAGAAAGAGAACTGATGAACTCTGAATGCTGATTGAAGAATACTTTTTTTAAAATTCTGTTTTTATTATTTATTTCTTTTGCAACATGATTAATATGGAAATATGTGTTGCATGACTTCATATGCATAATGAATATTAAATTGCTTGCCTTCTCAAGGAGTGATGAGGGGAAGGAAGGAGAGAATTTGAGACTCAATTTTAAAAAATGATTGTTAAAAATTTTTACATATAATTAGAAAAATTTTAGTGAAAAAAAGAATTTTAAAAAGAATTGTTCTTTATAGCTCTTCTTGCTGGTTTTGTATAGGAATGCTGATGATTTTATGTGGATTTATTGTATGTCCTGACTTACATTATTAATTCTTTGATTTTATTTTAGTTGATTCTTTAGGATTCTCTAAATACGTCATGATACTATCTGCAAAAAGCAATCATTTTATTTTCTCTTTTACTATGCTTATTCTCTCATTTTTTCTTGTCTTATTGCTACATCTATCATTTCTAGCACTATGTTAAATAGTCATGGTGATACTGGGTATCTTATTTAACTCAATCTTACTGGATAGGCCTCTAAAATTTCTTTAATCCATACAATGTAATATCTTAGATTTAGATAAATAATGTTTACCATATTAAGGAAAGATCTATTTATTCCTATGATTTTGGGAGGTTTTTATTTTAATAGAAATAAACTTTGGATTTTGTCAAAAGCTTTATCAGATGCTTTTGATATTTATTATATTTACAGTCTTCCTTACTAACCTTGAATTCCTGATGTAAAACCAACCTGGTTATGGATTATAATATAAAAGGGAGAATCTTTAACTCCTTTTGCCTACCTCTCCTAGATATTTTTGATGGTATATTTTCTTTTTTATTTAAAGATCTATACCTAATGGAGATGGCCCAGGATCTTGAACCCAAGAGACTTAGGAATGGCAATGCTTTAAGCCTAGTATCTTTAGCCATCATCTTTGGAAGCAATATCTATAGAGATACAAGTTGGTAATTGCTTCTGCAGGAGCTATAGTCATAATATTGCCCAGAAAAAGAAAGTTCTTGTCACTAAAATCCTTAGCACTGTCAAATGTTTCAACATCAGAAAGTAATATGATTTTATCAACGGAAAGGGTATTAAAGAAGAGATATTACCTTCTGCTGAGCTAACCCCTCTACAGGCATACCTCAGAGATGTAGTGGGTTTGGTTTCAGACTACCACAATAAAGAGAATATCACAATAAAGTGATTCACACAAATTGTTTTGTTTCCCAGGGCATATGAAAGTTATGTTTACATTATACTGTAGTCTATTAAGTATGCAATAATATTATGTATAACAATACACATATCTTAATTAAAAATACTTTATTGCTAAAGGTTGCTAGCCAATCTGAGTCTTCAGCAAGTGGTAATCTTTTTGTTAGTGGAGGGTCTTGCTTCAATGTTGATGGCTGCTGACTGATCAGGATGGTGGTTGCTTAAGGTTGGGGTGGCCATGTCAATTTCGTAAAATAAGACAACAATGAAGTTTTCCAAATAGATTGGCTCTTCCTTTCACTCAAACACTTAGAGGCTATCTATTATTTGACCTAATTTCAATATTGTTGTGTCTTGAGGAATAGGGAGGACCCAGCAGAGGGAGAAAGATGGGGGATAGCAAGTCAGTGGAGCAATCAGAACACACAGAATTTATCAATTAAGCTCACCGTTCTATGAGTGTGATTTGTGGTGTCCCTCAATGATTATAATAGTAACATCAAAGATCATTGATCACAGATTACCATAATTGATACAATAATATTGAAAAAGGTTCAGGTATTGCACAAATAACCAAAACATAGCACAGAGAAACAATATGAGCACATGCTGTTTGAAAAAAATGGTGCTGATAGACTAGTTTGACACAGGGTTGCCACAATCCTTGAATTTGAAAAAAAAATACAGTATCTATAAAGTACAATAAAGTGAAGTTCAACAAAACAAGGTATGCCTGTATTTACTCAAGTGATTCCACTTCATCCCAACTCCTCCAGCAGATTGCTCCCTCTGCCATCTCTAATCTTCCACTTATTTTCAATCTCTCCCTCTCTACTGGTTTCTTTATGACTGCCTACAAAAATGCCCACATTCCCTTATACTCTGTCACTTGACTCCTCCATTTCTGCTAACTATAGTCTTGTATCTCTCCTGCCCTTTGTTGCTAAACTCCTCAAAAAGGTCTTCTATGATAGGTGTTTCCACTTGCTTTCCTTTCATTCTCCTTAAACCTTTACAATCTGGCTTCCAACCTTATTGTTCCACTGAAACTACTCTTTTCAAAGTTTCTAAATGTCTCTTACTTGACAAATCCAATGACTTTTTTTTTTCCAGTCTTCATTCTCCTTGACATCACTGAAGCCTTTGGTATCGTTGATCACTTTCTCCTCCTTGATACATTTATTCTCTAGGTTTTTTAGGATAATTCTCTTTCCTGGTTTTCCTCCTACTTTTCTTACTGCTCTGTCTCTGTGTCTTTTGCTGGATCCTCCCTCAGATCACACTCTTTAGCCACAGGTGTTCCTTAGTGGTCTGTCCTTGGCCCTCTTCTCTTCTTCCTCTATACTGCTTCACTTGGTGATCCCATCAGTTCCTATGGATTTAATTACCATCTTTGTTTTGATGATTCTCAGATCTACTTTTTCTGCTCCATTGTCTCTGCTGATCACCAGACTTGTATCTCCAATTGCCTTTCAGACATCTTAAACTGCATGTCCAATAGACATCTTAAATTAAATATGTCCAAAATAGAACTCATTCTGTTTTCCCCAAACCCTTCCCCCGATTACCTTCCCTATTACTGTAGAGGACAATAACATCTATCCAAGTTTTCAAACTCATAATCTAGGAGTCAATCTAAATTCCTTACTATTTCTCATCCCCCCCCCCCATATTGAAGCTGTTGCTAAGGCCTATTGATTTCACCTTTGCAACATTTCTCCAATATCACCCTCCAATATTCCCTCCAATACTGTGTGACACTGCTACTACTCTGGTGTAGATTCTTATAGTTCCATACCTTGATTATTGCAATAGTCTGCTGGTGGGTTTGCTTGACTCAAATCTCTCCATATTCCAATTCACCCTCTGATCAGTCACTAAAGTGATTTCCCTAAAACACAGACCCAATCATATATCTCCCCCCCAATCAATAAACTCCAGTGGTTTTTTATTCCCTCCAGTAACAAATACAAGATGCTCTCTTTGCATTCAAAGTCCATAACCTACACCCCTTCTTCCTTCCCAGTCGTCTTATACCTTATTTTCTTACATGTACTCTTTGATCCAGTGGCACTGGCCTTTTGTCCCTTCCACATATAACTCACTCTATCTCTCAGCTCAAAGCATTCTCTCTGGCTGTACCTCATGCCTGAAACACTCTCCCTCTGTTCTAACTATTGACCTCGCTGGCTTCCTTTAAGGACCAACTAAAATCTCACCTTCTCAAGGAAGCCTTACCTAATTCCTCTTAATTTCAGTGCCTTCCTTGTATTAATTATCTCCTATTTATCCTGTATATAGTTTGCTTTGTATGTATTTGTTTGCATATTCTCTCCCCCATTGGATTGTAAACTCCTTAAGAGCAGGGACTGTCTTTGGCCTCTATTTGTATCCTTAGTACTTAACCTAGTGCCTGAAACATAGTAGTTGCTTAGTAAATCTTTATTGCTCAATCGATTGCTTTGCTATTACATTCTAAAGATCCTTAGAATTGTGAGCTCTTTGAAAGCAGAGGACTATTTTCTTTTTCTATTTTTATCCCCATTGTTTTGTTCATAGTAAGTGCTTAGTAAATCTGGTATCCATTTATTCATTAATAAACTTTTTAATAGGGTTGTAACCTTCTTGCTAATATCATGTCTATGTCAATATCCACATCTATGTCTATATCTATATCTATATTGCATTAGTATTCATTAGGGATATTGGTCTGTGATTTTCTCTCTCTGGTTTAGGCATCATAACCATTCTTTAATAAAACATATTAGAAGGATGTCTTCTTTACTTACTCTTCTTACAAAGAGTTTAAGTACTATTAGAATAAATTATTATTTATATTAAATGGAATTAATTTGTGAATCCATCTAGTTCTGGAGGTCCCCCCTTTAAGAATTAATTTATGGCTTGTTCAGTTTCTGTTTATGATGTTGATTATTTGAATAGTCTTTTTTTTCAAATCTAATTAATTTATATATTTTAGTATCCATCTATTTAATATGAATTTATTAGTATATTAATGGGTGAGATAGCTTCTACTAACTTCCTTTATTTCCTCTTTAATTGGTAAGTTCATTTTCTCTTTTTTAATCAATTAACTTATTCTTTATCTATTTGGTTTATTTTAAGGAAAAAAAGCTCCTACTTTTATTTATCAATTAAATGGTTTTCTGCTTTTATCTTTTTTTAAATTTTCACAATTTCTACTTTGTTATTATGTTGATTTTTTATTTGTTATAATTCTTTTTTAAACTACATTCCTAAATCATTGGCTTGTTTTCTTCTCTCTTTTGTTGATGAAAACATTTAGAGATACAGATTTTCTCATCAGAACTATTTAATTATGTCACATAAGTTTTGGTACATTACTCATAATTATCATTTTCTTTGATGAAATTTACTGATGGTTCTATATTTCATTCTTCAACCTACTAGTTCCTTATAAGCATATTATTTAGCCTCCAACTACCTTTAGGTGCTTTCTTTAAAGACCTGTTATTGAATATATTTTTATTGCATTAGAGTCAGTAAATGATGTATATAGTATTTCTGTTTTTCAAAAAATTTTGGTGAGGTCTTTATGTCCTTACACAAATATTGTAAAGGTGTCATATCATGTACAACTGACATCTGAGTAGTATGTAACTTCTCTTCCATTACTATTCATTAATTATCAGAGGTCTGATAATTCTAATTTGTCTAAAGTTCTATCATTTTTTAAAATATTTTTTGTTAGATTTGTCTAGGTCTCTTAGAGTTACTGCAAGATCCCTCATTATTGTAGTTTTATTAACAATTTCTTCCTGTAATTAATTTTTTTTCTTTAAGTATTTCAATACTATTATTTCTGGCATATATATCTTTATATTAAATATTTATATTGACTCAGTGTGATACCCTTTAACCTAATGCAATTTCCCTCCTTTACTTTTCCCCCATTTGATATATTTATGGTATATATGATGGCTACCTTTGCTTTTCTGAGTTAATCTGAACCATTGTTTTTTTTGTTCCAGCCTTCCCCCTCACCCCCACCATTTAACTTTATGTGAATCATTGTGTTTCAGGTGTGTTTCCTATAAACATATTCTCAATTTCTGTTTTCCAATCCATTCACTATTTCCATTTTACTGGTGAAAATATTACACTTATATTCACAGTTATGATCAGCAATTACACATTTCCCTCCACCTTGCCTTGTATATTTTTCTATCTCTATTCCCCTGTATCTCTTCATAAGTAAGAAAGCATTAATAACAGAGAGGGAATTTGTATGATGCTTGTGATTCATAAATGAAATTTGTTTCCTCTCTCATACAGTTTTTTTTTTCTGTTTTGTGTATTCCACCATTGAACCCAAGTATTTACTCTTTCTTCTTTTTCACCAATTTTCACTTTCCTCCCTTAAACATTTGAGATCTTTGCTTATAATATATTCCATTATCTATCCTCCCTTCCTCATTATTCACCTTCCTTATTGCCTCCCACTTTGCCTTTATGTTTAATGTATTTTATACCAAGATATCTCTCTCTCTGTCTCTCTTTCTCTCTGTCTCTTTCTCTCTCTCATATTTTATTTGATTTTTCTTCAGCCTATTTAAAGTGGGGTTCATGGGATACCTGTTCTCTTCACCATCTCCTTTATGGCTATATACTTTCCCTACCCTCTTCTTTCTTCTTTCCTGCCCAGAATAGTTCCATGTTATTTTTATTTTTTGTGTTCTCTAAGACCATTAAAAGAGAATATATATTTTCTGCCATTTGAGCTTTTCCCTATAATCCTTAAAGATATTAGGTTATAATAAGATATTTGTTTTTATCCCTTTGTCATGTAAACAATTTGTCCCATACATATTCCATTTCAATTGTACAAATATATGTACCACCTTTCTGCATTTATTTTGGTGCCTACAGTTATACTTGCAAATATTTTGAAATCCTCTTTTCCATTAAAAGTCCAATTTTCCTTGTAGTGTGAGATATATATATATATATATATATATATATATATATATATATATATATACATATATTTCCCTGATAAGTTATCCTTGGTTTAAACTTTTAGGTCTTGACTTTGTGAATATCATATTACATACTCTTGTCTCCTTTATAGTGGAAATTGGTAAGACTTGTATAATCTTTCTCATGGATTTTTAGTATTTGAATTGATTCTTTTTGGCTGCTTGGAGTGTTTTTTCTTTGATCTGCAAGCTCTGGATTTTTTTAAATGCTATTTCTTATGATTTTCATTATGAAATTTTTTTCTGTAGACAATTCATGGATTCTTATTTTTTTTCACTTTGCCTTCTGCTTTTAAGGGTTTACCTATACTCTTTTTAAACTATTGTTTTTAAATAATCAGATAATTCATAGATTATTTTTTCTTGACCTGTTTCCAGAGTAATTATTATTTGATATATTTATTTATTTATTTAAGATTTTCTTCTGTTTATTTTTCTTATTTTGCTTAGATATTTCTTGCTATATTCTCTTCCATCTGGACCACTCTAATTATCAGAGCATTCGGTTCTTAAGTTCTCCATCTTCTGTTCTAAGACATCAATTTTTATTTCCTTTCCTTTCTTTCTTCCCTAATTTTTCTTCTCCATACCTTGTATTTAATTGGATCTAGGGACTCCTGATATCCCTGTGGTCAGGGAATGTTTTCTTCTCTCTGGGACTTGACCTGGCCTTGTTTGGGTTGCTATAGTCATAGGTGCTTACCCCTGGGTATCTCTCAAACCAAGGAATTTCTTCATTGATTTTTGAAGTTTCCTTGGTATATTAATGGAACAGAGGTTTGGTGAGCAGCTCTAAAATTCAGCCCAAACAATTCTGAATTCTGCTTGGTGTTCTTTTTCCTGATGCTGTACTTAGGGGTTAATTTTTTGCTGGATTCCTACAACTGGCTTTGGGACTGTTAGGTTGGGTTGATTTTTACTTATGGATTTTCTTACAAAATTTGTCAGGAGACACTGGTGACCACAGGACCCTTGCCTGTAATACCTTGAGTCTCCCCTCTCTGATAGACTAGGGATGGTCTGGTGTGTACTGAGACTGAACAGGCCTTAGACATTATTTCTAGCAATGAAGTGTTAATCCAATCCATTATGCCATAAGGCTGCTACCTCCAAGGCTAGGCTTAGACAGACAATCATGAGTTTAGGGAAGGATCTGCCCCTGGGTAGATTAGACAAAAAATTCCATGCTAGACCTTTCAGAATGTCCTAAAGTTGATCTCCTTAAGCACAACAATCCTTGGGGAAAAGTTTAACTGATCTTGAGCACTTGAATCCAAGGCAGGGAATATTAGGACTTCCTTGAAGATTCTAGGAGCTGCTGTGTGAACTCAATGTGCATTCCACCTTTTACACTTAGTTCTTGACCTACCCAGGTTGCTTTACTATCCCACAACCCCTCAGAACTTTGGGGTTGCTTGTAAGAATTCTTAGGCTGGGTAGATGAGTCTACAGTTATATTTTCTATCATCTAGTAGGGTGGTGTAACTCTAAGCCCAGATGGAGTATTTGTGGTGATTCAGGGGTTGCCCTGGCCAAGGATTGCATCTCATGAAATAAATTATATTTCTCTCTGCCTTTATAAATGCAATCAAAAGGTACTGGAAATGAAAATCAAGAGGAGGTGGAAAAACTACCAAGTAAAGCTTAATAGAAGGAAGAATGACAATAGAAAAACACAAAAATTCACATTAAACTAAATCTAAGAAAGGAGCAAAAGAACTTATGACTTTAGTTGCCTGTATTCAAATATTTAAAGCATGGTCAGCAAGCTATGTGAGCTAGAGATTCTAACCTGAGAAGTCAGATTTAACTTCATAGATATCACTGAGGTGAGAGCCATGACAATTCTTTATTCCAAAATAATAGGATAGGTAAAATGGGGAATGGGTGTGGGGTGAAAAGACAGAATAACATTGCATGGTAAGAAAATATGCTTATATGAGGAATACCATAAGTGATAGAAGGAAAGAATGGTGGAATGTTTTGGTATGTACATTGATGGAGAAGGAAAAAGAAGATACATTATGATCAGCATATATTTTAGAATACATGAAAAGAGAAAATAAATGTGGAGTTCAAGAACAGATAAAAAAATTTATAATAGATTATTTCAATTACCTAGATATATACAGGAATTCTTTCTGCCCCCCACCAAAACAGAGTAACCACTAAACTCTAGATTTACCTTAATGGTAATCTCATCCTTCAAAATACAGAGAAACCCATGAGGAGAACTGCTATTCTGGACTTATCACCATAAGAAGAAACTAATTATTGAAGCAGAACTTATTAGAACCTTAGGGAGAAATGATTACATCATCTAAGAATTCATGGAACACAGAAGTATTTTCTAGTTGTATTGGGGAAGAGTATCATAGAAGAAATAAAGAAACTGACTTCTCATTATACCTAGAAAAATTATGATTTTCCTGCATAATAATGTTCTTTTATGCCATGTGATGTTATAATTCACTAAAATTCAATATTTTTATATATCCATGTATAATTTTCCTAATTATAGCTACTAAGTGTCTGAAGGAAGATCTAAACTCAAGACTTTCTAACACTAAGTTCATTACTCTTATCACCTGCACATACAGGTCCTTCAAGGTTGATTTAATTCCTAGAAAAAAAATCTAGAAAATATTGCTAAAGGCATAGTTATGGAATACACAGAAAAGAGAGAAATGAACAAAAATAACAAGAATAATTTTATCAATGACCGTCTTGAACAACTTCCCCACATATTTTTGATAGTGAAATTGTGGCTAGAAAATTGACTTTAGAGTTGGAAATACTTGAATTCAAATCTGGCTCCTGACATATATAAGTTGTATGACACTATGCATGTTAACCAGACCTCTCATGTACTCTCAATCTGTAAGGATGAGAAAAGTTGCTTATTTGTATTGATTAGAAGAAACTCCTCCCAATAGACAGCAAAACTATACTAGTGGGGAACCTCAATTTACCCTTCTCAGACCTAGATAAATTTAATTAGAAAACAAACCAGAAAGAAAGGAAATAAATAGAATTTTAGAAAAAGAGATGCTAGAGCTCTGGATAATATTGAATGGGAATAAAAAGGAGTATACTTTTTTATCTTTGCTGTACATGGAACTTTTACAAAAACTGACTATGTATTAGGATATAAAAACCTCATAAACAAATGAAGCAAAATAGAAATATTAAATGTACTCTTTTTGAACCATAATACAATAAAATTTTCATTCAATGAAAAACCTTTTAAATGTAGATTAAAAATGAGTTGGAATCTAATCTTAAGGAATAAGTGGGTCAGAGAACAAATCATAGAAACAATCAATAATTTAATTATAATAATTATAATTTAAAAAGTGAGACAATATACCAAAATATGTGGGATGCTACCAAAGCAGTATTTAATGGGAAAATATATATTTATAAATACTTATGTCAATAAAAGAGAAAAATGGCAGATCAACAAATTGAGCATGCAACTAAAAAAAAACCTAAAAAAACAAATCAAAAAAATCCCCAATTATACACCAAAATATTAATCCTTAAAATCAAAGGAGAGATTAATAAAATTGAAAGTAAAAAAATCCATTGAAATTATAAATAAAACTAAAAGCTAGTTTTATATAAAATATAAGGCAATAGATAAACCATTGGCTAATTTTGATTCTTAAAAAGAAAGAACATAAAAATACCAATATAAAAAATAAAAAGGTGATGTACAAATAATAAAGATGAAATTAAAGTAGTTATTTGGATTTATTTTGCCCACCTACATGCTAATAAAACTGGCAGTCTAGAAGAAATGGATTAATATTTACAAATATATAAATTGACCAGATTAACAGAAGAGGAAATCAAATAAAAAGAGAATTTGAACAAATCATAAAAAAAAAACTTCAGGACCAGATGGGTTTACAAGTGATCCCAATATTGTATTACCTTTTATTTGAAAATAAAATTTATATTTATTGTACTTGAAAACCTAGGCAAAGGAGTCCTACCAAATTCTTTTTATAATACAAATATGCTTTTAATATCTAAACCAGGGACAGCAAATACAGAGAAAGAAAAATATACATGAATTTTACTAATGAATAATGAAGATTTCTAATAAGGTAATGAAGGAAGCAAGAATGTCTGTTATCATCAGTGTTCTTTGATATTATACTAGAAATATTAACTGTAACAAAAAAACAAGAAAAAAGAAATTCAAGAAATAAGCATAAACAATGGGAAAACAAAACTATCATTCTTTGCAGATGACATAGAGAATCCTAGAGAATAAATTTAAAAAAAGCAGTTAAAACACTTAATAACTCCAGCAGATTTGCAGAATGTAAAATAAATGCACAAAAATCATCAGCATATTTATACATTATAAAAAAAACCTAGCAGGAAGAGATAGAAATAAAAATTCCAATTAAAATAACTGCAAACTTATAAAATATTTGGAAGTCTACTTACCAGGACACACAAGAACTATCTGAAAACAATTACCAAAACTGTTCATACAAATAAAGACATATAAATAATTGCAGAAATATTATTGCTCATGGGTAGGCTGATCCAATATAACAATAAAAAACTCCCTAAATTAATTTACTTATTCAGAGCCATATCACTCTAACCTCCCAAAAATTGCTTTATAGATTTAGAAAAATGTAGAAACAAAATGCATCTGAGTAACAAAAGGTCAAGACGATCAAGGGAAAAAATGTGAAGGAAGTAGATCTAGCAGTACTTTGTTCAGTCAAGACTATCAAGGGAATCAAGGGAAAAATGTGAATGAAGGTGGTCTAGCAATATTAGATGTCAAACTATATTACAAAGTGGTAATCATCAAAACAATTTTGTACTGGACAAAAAATAGAATGCTTGATCAACAAAATAAATGAGGCATATCGTATACAGAAACAAATAAACATAGTATCCTTATACTTGATTAATCCAAAGATCCCAGATTTGGGTGCAAGAATTCATTATTTGACAAAAACTACTTAGAAATTGGAAAGTAGTATAACAGAAAATAGGCTTAGACCAACATCTCACACCAAATCACAACAGAAGCTTAAAATCAATACATGATTACTTGTCACATCTATGTATAGGGGAAGAGTTTGTGACCAAATAGGAGATAGAACAGTTCACAAGAGAAAAAATGGATAATTTTTATTACATAAATTGAAAGATGTTTTGCACAAACAAAACCAATGCAGCCTAAAATTAGAAGAAAAGAAGAAAACTGGGGGGAAATTTGCATCAAGTTTCTTTGATAAAGGTCTTATTTCTTAAATATAAATAGAACTGAGCTAAATTTAAAAAAAAATAGGAGCCATTCCTCAATTGATAAATGATCAAAGGATATGAACAAGCAGTTTTGAGAGGAAGAAATCAAAGTACTCAATATAAAAAAATGCTCTAAATCACTAATAGAGAAATGCAAGCTAAAACAACTCTGAGGTATCACCTCACACCCCTCAGATTGGCTAACATGATAGAATAGGAAAGTGACAGATGCAAGAGGGAATGTGAGTAAATAAGTACACTAATGCATTATTGGTGGGGGTGTGAACTGCTCCAACCATTTTAGAGAACAATTTCAACCTATGCCCAATGGGCTACAAAACTATGCATGCACTTTGACCCAGAAATACCTACTAGTAACTCTATACTTTAAAGAGCTTAAAGGAAAAAGAAAAGGAGCCATATGTACATAAATATTTATAGCAGCTCTTTTTTTTGTGGTGGCAAAGAATTAGAACCTGAAAGGATTTCCATTAATGGGGGAATGCCTGAATAAGTTATGTTATATGAATGTGATGGAATATTATTATACTCTTAGAAATTATGTAGGGGATAATTTCAGAAAAAAACTCAAGAAAGCTAATATGAACTAGCTCAAAGTGAAGTGAGCAGAACTGGGAGAACAATATACACAGTAGCAGCCATATTATAAAGATAATCAACTGTGAAAGTCTATAACTCTGATCAATACAATTCCATGTATGTAAAATTCTATAATGTAAATTCTATGATGTAATTCTATACACAATTCTATGATGTAAAAATTTTACCTTCATAGAGAGAATTGATGTACTCAGAATAGAGATTGAAAATATTTTTTCCTTTCAAATTTTTCCTTTTTTTGTGTAGGTTGTGGGGAGTATTGGAGACTTGGCTAATTAAGAAATATGTTTTCCATGACTTCATATTTATAATGACAGCTGTAATACTAATTGTTGGCTCCCTGTGCTGTCTTCAATGAATCAGTAAACCATCTTACATTGGGGTTTTCATCTGTGAGATGAAACTAATAGTACTGACTTACCTACATCACTGTTGCATCCTGAGCATTAATTAGATAATACTTATAAAGTGATTCAAAAGTGAGAACTTGATATGTGCTGCTCTTATTGTTGTATGTTAATTACCCTTGATTTTTTTTTTTAAGAAAAAAATTTCTATAGAAATTGTACCAAATTTTGTTATTTTAGAGATTGATTTCAGGAGTCAATTTTATTTTTCAATTTTAAAAGTATGTATTTTAAATAGACATTAGGAAACTTTTCAGAGTATTCAAAGGAGTTAAAACCCCTCCTTTTCAGTACCATATCATTTAGGTGCAAAAATCTTCTCTGCCAAGGTTGTTTGATGCCTGAATTGTCTCAAACTCTCTAGTCACTTTAACTAACTCCTGGCTTAGCTATTCCAAAGCCTCCAGGAGTATTCAGCCCTCACAATAGCATGCCCCTTCTGACTCAATCAGATAAAAGTATCCATAATTTGAAAGGCAATAACAAGATTCCAGTGGGTCTTTGCATTCTGTTAACCTGTACTGCCTTTCTCTACCACTTAGCACTACTTTCTGTGTCTATGTTAACTCTCCGAATGAGAAGAGAAACCAAATGCTTCCCTCTTACCCATCACTAAGCACCATGCCCAGAACAGATTAAATGCTTACTAAATACTTATAGATTAAATGATTAATTGATCTACTGCTAAGACAGATCCAAAGATAGTCTTTAATATATCACAATATCTTTTTTTTGAGGAGGGGATTCAAGAAAATTCCCTGGACTAATCACAGATTAGAGATCCCCTTATAGACTGTAAATGTTACAAAAGGTATTTCATGTTACCTTCTTAAAAAAAAAAACATGGATTATGGAATACAATATAGCACAAAAACATTAAGTGCCTACTATGAGCAGGGCTTTATACTAGGTGCTGGAAGAGATGAGACCTAATTCTTGCCTTCTAATTATTTACAATGTAGTTTGGTTTGAGCTATCTTCTAAGTTTTTCAGTTCTCCTTTAAGTTAGGAAGCAATTTATTCCTTTCTTTTGATCCTTCAATGAGTTGATATCTATGCACTCATCTTAAAAAGCCAAAAGCTAAACCTTTTAGCCATCTTGAAGTTTCTCAGTCACGTACATTATGGTTTGATAATAACTCATTTAGTCTTTCAGCTATGTGATCAACAAGATGGAAGACCAGATTTTTTTTTTCTCAATCCATCAATCTCTTTAAAAAAAGAAATGATATGCTAAAGATATAGCAAGTTCAGCAGTGTACATGGTCTCACTTGGAATCCAAAAGAAAGTTAAAAACAAAACAGCATAAGGTGACTTCTAACCAGAGTTTACTCAGTAGCCATGTGCTGACTGTGTACCAAGCTACTGGAAGAGAGGTTGCACTAATTGACCTAAGGATCAAACCCATGGGCTTGCAACAACATCCAAACCCACATTCTAACCCCTTCTCTTCTTTCTAGTGCCTTCAAGTTCTTGGTTCGAGTCTGTAGAAGTTTGCTCCACCACAGCAACCAGTCAGCTAGGCATCAGTACTCATGGCTGTAGAAACTTGCTGGGGTCAAATATACTATGGTGTCATATTCTATGCTGCAAAAGAGTTCTGTAGCAGAGTCAAAGCACAATTGGAAAGGGGTAGGACATATGTCTGGGCTTGAAATTGACAATTGCTCTCCTCACAGAGGCTAGGAGACTGGAAATACAGGAATAAAATCTGTAGCGTCAGCATGGCAGCTCTCTGAATTGCCAATGCTGCGATAGAGCACTGAAGTATAGAGGGACAGGTCATAAGAAAAGACATCATGTTAGGAGTAGGGGGTTATATGGCACTCCACTAATTCTGAGGGAAAGAACTCAGCATTCAATTGGAGCCACTTCTGTCCCACTAACATCACTTGAGGCAGAGATTTCAGCTGGTGAACTTCAGCTGAGGTGCTTTGAGATCTAGCCCCAGGAAAACCACCATCAGAGTTGTGAGAGTCAGGCAAAGGTTATATTTCCACAGAGAAAGAGAATAATGCAGAGATTTAAAGAACAATTAGTACACTGTAGGTGGGTGAGGGCTTAACCAATAAGAAGTAAGTTGATGGCTCTAAAAAGACTCCAAATTCAAGATAAGGTTGAGCCAGCTCAGACCAATTAGGGTCAACCTGAGGACACCTGAAAAATGTTAGTGGGCCTGCTTAATGAAGTTCATTACTATTATCTGACACACCCCACATAAAATTAGAGCCTTATTAACAAATCATGGGATGTATGACCAAGGGAGGGGGAACATACTTGAGCATATCAAGGGGAAACATGTAAGGAGGGGTGTAACCCAGGAAGGGATGGACCAATCTGGGCCTGGGAGGTTTCACACTGAATCTGAATATATAAAAACATGCTTGCCCTTGCACTCAGTGCCCATCCCTCCCTAAGAGGGGTGGATCCCACTTCTGGCAAGAAATGTCTAATCTTCTGGACTTTCTCTGTAATAAACTTTCTTGATACTAAATTTTAGGTGTCAAGCATATTTCTAACAGAGTGGAGTGAAAAGTGAAAAATGAGGGAAAATAAAAGAAAAAACAACTTAACAAAGGTCTTAGATAACAGAAAACTCAAAGACTTTGAATATAAGCAGATAAATCAACAGGAAAAACCTTAACAGAAGAAAAAAAATATGGCCTCCAGAACTAATAATGAGTTGAGACATCTATGAATAAATACTGCAAAACAAAGGAAAATGATCTAACACTTGATGAGACAGAAGACTGTGGAATTTGAAAAGAACATGAAACCACAATACAGTGTTCTAGAGTGGTTTAAAAGAAAAATGTGTATTATGAGATTATGTATTATGAGAGCAGAATTTATGGCCTGCTCAGCAAAAATAATGGGCAGAAAAAAAAATCCCAAAAAACAACAACCTAAAATTTGCAATGGCAAGTCTCACCAAAAGAATAAAAGATAGAACAATAGATTGGAAATGCAAAATACAGAAGTAAAAGAAAATATAAAAGAAGAGAGGCCAAAAAAAGCATTCAAAAATATGCTCACTATGCAAGCAAAACATACTCATCTTAAAGACAGAATGCATAAAGACAACTTAAGGATCATAGGTCTCCCAGAAGAATGTGACAAGATAAATCTTAATCCAAAATGCAATAATACTAGAGAACTGCCCAGAGCTTTGGAACATAGAAAATAAAATATGGATAGAAAGAATTCAGAGATCATCTCTGGAAAGGAAAACAAGGCTGAAAAATCTAAGACACATAGTGGTTAAATTTAACAATTTAATTCAGAAAAAAGTTTAACTACTGACCAGGAGTAAGACCTTCAAATATAAAGAAAAGGCAATTGGAATAATGCAAAATAATTCTATACCCTCCAGAAAGACTGGACAGAATGCAATAATATGTTCTGAAGAGCAATGGAGCTCTGAATGCAGCCTAAAGTGATTTACCCTGCAAATCCATGCTTTACCATAAAGGAAAAAAAAAAACATATAGACATTCAATAATAAGGGGCATTGGAATATTCTTAGGAAGAACTGCAGGCCTGAAGAGATTATCTACTTCTTGAATACCTCACATAACACAAATGCAGGAGATATGAAGAAATGTAGTAGCCAAGGACAGAAACAGAAATAAATTGATAAGAGAAACCAAATGTTTTCTTTTAAACATACACAAAGAAACTGGGGTGAAGGCAGAAGTCAAAAGGAGGTAATAGTCATGAGATGGGCCTAGAACATTATGGATAAAACCTGAAGACATAGCTTTAAGGGGAATCAATGCTTTTTTTTGTGGGGATGATGAGATGATGATGATAATGATGGTCTGTTGTTTTTCAGTCCTGTCTGACTTTGTGACCCCATTTGGAGTTTTCTAGGCAAAGATATTGGAGTGTTTTGCCATTTTTTTCTCCAGCTCTTTTTATAGCTGAGGAAACTAAGGCAAACAAAATTAAGTGACTTACCCAGGGTCACACAGCTTATAACTGAGGCCAGATAGGAGTCTTACTGACTCCAGCCCCAGCAGCGTATCCACTGAGCCAGCTATTGAACTCATGAAGATGAGTCTCCATGACTTTCAATCCAATACTGTGCTACCTATCTGCTTTTTTTTTGGTGGAATATTACAAAATAGGAGGATGAATGAAAGAGGGGGAGGGAGCAGAGGAATAAAAAGTATGTTATGCTGTGGGTCAAATAGAGGGTTAGCAATGAGGAGAAGGTGAACCCTACAGTGTTAGGAAGAGAAGAGACTGCAGTGGAATGGGTAAGGAGAAGGAGCAGGTAGGATTGAAAAGTGGTGAAAGAAAGGAGGTTCTTTAGTAGTGGGAGGGATTTCCATTGATGAACAATTCTATAGGTAAAGAGAAATGCTCTGTGAAGGAATTGGGGGCTGGGTGTAGACTAGGAAATTTGGTGCTTCAAAAGACTAATTGCCCTAGCCCAGGGAGGGGGAAATTGAAATTCCTGCAGGTGACTGACACCTTGTAGAGTAAGAGGGCATGGACCTAGGAAGGAGATTCTTAGGCAAGTGGGGAAAAGTAGTTTTCTAAAAGGGGTGTGTAGATTAATGAGAGGTTGCACAATCAAGGAAATTGGACAGTGTCCTTTTTGTCCCTTTTAGAAAATGTCATTGTTCTGGGAGTGAGGCACAATGGAAAGGGTGAATCTACAGGTTAGGCTCTATTTGGCAGTGGCAGCAATTGCCTAGAAATAAAAACTCAGAATGGACACTTCAGAAGTTTTTCTTCCATGAAGAATGCAGAAAATAGATAGATAGATTAGACAATTCTATGGGCCATGAATTAAGAACAAAGGTCTAGAGTAGACAGAAAGAAAGAGTGAATAATGAAAAGAGTGAGAGAAACCCTTTCTGCAAAGGGGTGCAAAAATGAAATTTAAAAAAATAATGAAAAGGACTAGTTGAAGGAGAGGAGAGAAGGGGGAAATTTACTTGACTGAGAGGGAAAAAAAGGAGGGAAGAAGTAAATAATATTATAAAAGGAGAGACAAAGGAACTAATAAGCAAAGTCTCAAAGGAAAAGATACAACACACTGGAAGGAGGGATTGGAGATGAGAGGAAAAGAGCCAGTGGTAACAGGATCATCTTTTTAATAAAAAACAAAATAAGGTAAGTGAAGGAACATAATATAGTATTTACAACAGAAGAAAGAAAGAGAACCATAAATTGAAAAAACTCAATATTAAAGACAAATGGAGGAAAACATCAGCCTAAATCTCATAATTTTCAATATAAATGGAGTAAACAATCCAGTAAAATGAAATAAAAAATGGATAAGTAAACAAAACCCTACAATCTATTGCTTACAAAAGAAATGTCCAAAGAACAAAGAGATACAAAAGAAAACTGAGGGGATGGGGAAAAAAAATTATTCCACAGCAAGTTAATTCAAAATAGCAGGAGTTGCAATAATTCTATCCAACAAAATAAAAAATAAAACATTCAAAAATAAAAAGGGATAACCAAGAAAAACTACATTATGCTGAAATGAAGCATAGAGAACAAGTTACTATCGTTGAAACACTTATATGGTCTAAACATTTTAGAATCCAAATTTATAAAGGAAACATCTGAGCTATAAGATGACATAAATAGTAGCAAAATAGTGACATAAAACTTTAACATTGCTCTTTCAGTTTTGGATAAAGCTAACAGAAAGATAACAAAACAGAAAATATGGAACTGAACAAATTGCTAGAGAAACTAGAGTTAAAAGACATGGTGTCTTCTAAATGAGATTGCTCTCTCTCTCTCTGTATGTATATATATATATGTATATATATATATATATATATTCAGAACTACATAAAACTTTTACAACAAAAACTCATCATGATACTAGGGCAGAGTGCAACAAACACAAAAAAAAGTTAAATTAGTTAATACATCATTTGCAGACCATAAAGCAACAATAATAGTCATTAGTTCAGGAAGCACAATCCAAAGACACAAAACGCAATTGAGCTTTTTTTTTTGGTGAGGCAATGGGGTTAAGTGACTTGCCTAGGGTCACACAGATAGTACATATTATGTGTCTGAGACTGGATTTGAACTCATGTCCTCCTGACTCCAGGACTGGTGTTCTATCTACTGCCCCATCTAGCTGCCCCCCAATGAAGATTTAACAACAATATCCTAAACAATGAGTGGGTCAAAGAACAAATCATAGAATAAATATGTGAAAGATGATAGAATTTATGAGATGTAGCTAAAGTAGTCCTTAAAAGAAAAATCATATCCCTACAACTATTTTTTACAAAATAGGAAAAGAAAGGATTGCCCAACTGAATATGCATTTAAAAATTAGAAATCTAATAAATAAACAAACCTAAAATAAGCATAAAATAAGAGATATTAAAATTAGAGCAGAAAGAGCTAAATTTTAAAAAAAATATAGAAACAATAAATGAAACTAAAAGTTGGTTCTTTGAAATGACTAATAATATTGATAAAACTTTAGCTAATCTAATTAGAAAGAAGATGGAAGAATATAATAAATGACCAGGGTGAAATCACAATAAAACCAGAAAGAAAAAAAGTATTATCAGAACACATGCGCAGCCATATGCTAACAAAACTGGGTAAATAAAATAAATAGAGCAATTATCTTCAAAAATATAAAATATCAGATAGAGTTCTTAACCTAATTTCAGAAATGGAAATAGTTTTAGCTGTAAAAGAACTACCAAAGGAGAGAAGAACTTCTTGCCCTGACAGATTCACAGGAGAATTCCATTAAAATTTATAGAAAGATTAGTACCCATACTTCACAAATTATTTTCAAAAATTGAGAAAGAAAGCACTTTACCAAAGTTTCTTTATGATATAGAGATTTATACCAGAGGTGCAAGAATGGTCCAGAATTAGAAAAACAAGCATTGTAATTAATTATATTAAAACCAAAAAATTCTAAATTCATTATTTCAATAGAAGCAAAAAAAAATAGCCTTTGACAAAATGTAGCAGACTAGTTGAGGGAGATTCAGAAACAATGTAACTTAATAACCAGTATTTGATAAAATAGAAAACATAAACAACCTGGGGGCAAAAAACTCCTTATACAATAAAACCTGATGGGAGAACCAGAAAGCAGTCTGGCAGAAATTTGATTTAGACCAACACTTTGCATCATTTTCTACAATATATTCTAGACAGATTTTCAGTTGGTTTTCAGTCCTGTCTGACTCTGTGACTCCATTCAGGATTTTCCTAGCAAAGATACTGGAGTGGTTTGCCATTCCCTTCTCCCTCTCATTTTTCAGATGAAGAAACTGAGGCCAACAGGATTAAATGACTTGCCCATGGTCACAAAGGTAGGAAGTGTCTGGGGCCAGATTTGAATTCAGGAATGCACAACTTTCTGACTTTAGGCCTGGCACTCTATCCACTATAACACCTAGCTGCCCCTTTAAAATGGTATATGATCTTAATATTAGAGATCAAACTATTAAAAATAGAATAGACATATATAATATACTTCTCACAGCTACAGGTCCAAGACTTATTCTTAACCAAACAAATGACGAGTCAATTACACAAGAGAAATAGATTAGATTAAGTGATGAAACAGATAAGCTTCTTCAAAAACAAAATCAACATACTCAAGATAAGAAGGAAAAGGTCAAATGGAAAAAAAAAAGAAACTGTGGAATCTGGATATTGTTTTGGGGGCCATAAGAGTTAGTAGAATGACTTTCAAGAGAACTTTTTCTGAGGTTAGTTTTGCAAAGATGCAAATATGTTGTGGTTTAGAGTGCTGGAAACCCCAAAATGCAATGGTACAGGGGGTCTGCCTTGAAAGAATTCAACCACTCAAGTCTTCTTTCTGTCAAAATAATGAGTTTTATTTGTGACACCAATAGAAAGTAGGCTAGATTCTAAGTGAATCTGAGCAATTTAATGGTGGTAAGACTTTATACACACACACACACACACACACACACACATATATATATATATATATATATATATACATATATATATATATATGACAGTGAGAAGATCTGGACAGGATTAAGGAGGGGTAAATAGCCTGGTGTGGCCCAGGGGCAATTGAGAAAGGGTCTAGATGGGATTAAGGAGTGGTAAATAGCCTAGGGTGGTCCAGGTGCAGACAATGAATGGAGTTAAGTAGTCTGGGCTGGGTCTGGGTTGGAGGGTCACTGTGAAAGGACTATCAGACTATCTAGGGAAGGGCCAGATGCCTTGAGCAAGACACTAGGGACTGGGCCAAGTAGGAAAGTCCAGGGCCTTTTAGGGTACATTTCTCTTTGTCCTATCAGTGGTGGTGTCCAATCTTAGCTTCTGCCTTTTATATCTTGCTGTTACTTTCACAGTTCAGCCCTGGGGCATGTAGGTTTTTGGTGCTTTCAAAGTGGTATGATCCAAAGTTTGGTGAATACATATTTTATGCCTCACTTGATTTTAATAACAATGAGTAATTGAACACATCTGAATTCTCTTTGGAAAGGTAGGACTTAGTGAAGGGAAATAAGGATGTCTTGTATATTTATGAACTCCTGTATGTCTTTTATTTTTGTACAGTGGAGCAAACCTAAACTTTGTCCTACTACAAAGGGTTATTCAGTAGGTTTACATCCAATGGGAAAGGAATTGCTCCTTGTGCAATCACTTTCCTGGGAGAGTCTCAAGAATAGGTTATTCTTATAGATATTTCCAGGATGGAAGAAGAGAAGTCTTTCATGTTCATTAGTTCCTATAAGTTGTAAGTGTATGTGTGTATAAGTGTATATGTTTATATTTGTGTATGTTTAACACTCTTTCTGTGAGGTGAAACAAAGTCTCTATTTTGAACCAATATATATTGTCATATTGCATGCTTCTTCACAACTATATATATGAACTCTAGTCTGATATTCCCAAGGAAGAACCTATGTGAACATGAACAAGCCACATCTGAAGTTACTAAGGGATTTGAGGGGCAGGATTAAAATCAGGATCTGCTAACTCTCAATACAGTATTCTTTTCACTTACATGAAAGAGAAATAACTAAATAACTATAAATTTTTATAAAATATTTAATCAATGTAGTGCCAAGTTTACTCAAAGTTTTAGTGAGGTTTTTTAGTTTTGTTTTCTTTTGCTTTAACACTGCAAGGATCAGGAATGACAATTGATGTAATTTTTATTCATAACTTACTATAATTCTTCCTATCTGGGCAAATGTGTTTTAAATATAGATAATTACAAGAATATAATTTCACTTTGGATTAAAAACTTTCATTCTATCATTCTGATTTTCTTTGCTTTATATAGATAAAAAAAGAGCACTGTGACAATTTGCTACTTGGTCTTTTGAAGTATTCTAAAATTCTCATCCTTCAGGTGTACTACAGTTTATTTTCACTAATATTTAGTCATGCCAATATTATTGTATCTAGAAAATTTCATTTAGAGAAACAATTTATTGGTTAATTTGTTCACATTTATGGGATACCTAGCATATATCACAGATCTGGACCCAAACATTGCATTTTTTGAACACTAAAACAGTCAAGAACTTTTATTGAATGTTTACTGCATGCAAAGCTTCATAAATTTGCCATTTTGGTCATGCTGCAAATATGAATTCATGGGATATCTTAATTCTTGCAGAAGTTTATGAACACTAACTTGAGCAAGAACCACACAAATTAGAAGAAAAGGGCACTGTTGGGTTTGTCTTAGGACATAGGATAGAAAACTTGATTTAGTAAGGAAAAAGAAAAACAATAAGAATTTCTGCTCCTATCCATAGCTTCTACTGTTTTTGCTCATAAAGTGAATGTGTAGGGAAGCCAATTAGTTTAATTTTCCTCAATTATTTATGAATAAGTGTTAACATTTTCTACCTAATCCTCTGGGGTTCTGATTATAAGGCTAGATGACCATATTTTACATTAAATCTCAAATTATAATGAAATGCTCAAAATGGATCCAAAATAGACTGATTCAGCATTATAGTGAAGCTCCATTACACTAATTGTCTGGTTTTGCTACATCAGAATGCAAGCACCTTGAAAGTAGTGATATTTTCATTCTTTATATTTGTATCCCAAGCAACTAGTCTGATACCTGGCATGTAGAAGATGCTTAATAAATGCTTGTTAATTGTTTGGTTGGTATTAATCTATCTTTGTTTTTCCAGATATGCGATTTCATCTATGTTAAGGAGCTCTTTGTGTAGGAACTCCTTTCACTAATGCAGATCAACAATTTATTCATAACTTACAGCCTCACAGAATGATGTGGGATACTGAAAGTTCAAGTGACTTGTTTATGGTCACAACTCATATTTGTTAATGGCCAGATTTGAACATGACTATAAGGCCAGTCTTCTGTCTTTTACAGTACAAATATATATTTCACTGTCTCATCCTCTGTAATATTTAAAGGTTCCTTACTGAAATAAAAATTATTTTACTTGATATGGTGAAAGAAAGGCAGTTGGAGGAGCTGTTTATTTCTTAATATTAGGAACTTCGCAATATCCTATTTTCTTTTTGGGAGTTTACTCATGCAGCACAGATAGAGGAGTAGCAGTTACCTGATTCAAGATTATAACACATAAATTTTCTGACTCTTTCAGTATGCAACATTTGGGTGTTATAGCAGTAAACATTCTTGGAGTAATTCTTCTGTGATTTTATTGAAAAAGTACTCCCATAGGAATGCCTCTTCTTAGAGATAATTAACTCAAGACACCAACTATCATTTTACTTTCTTAGAAAGTACTGTGCAAAACCCAACATAACACTAAAAAAATAATAACGCAATGGTGCCAACAATATGATAAATTAGATACTTTCCTCAGTTCTCATTCTCATCCCTCCCACCCCCAAAGAAAAGTTATTTTGCCAGATTTAGAGCAGTTACAGCTGAATCTGTAGGGGAAAAAAAGAGAATTCCAACAAGGTAAAATCCTTATCAGCTAACATCAGAAAACATTAATCTCTAAATTACTCACTGACTTTTGCCTGGGCAAATCCAGAAGAAATAAAAGACTTATCAGAATCTACTCTATATTGGCACGTGCCAACAAAATTGAGAATACAAAATAAATAATCTACTGAAAAAATAAAAATCATAATTAACAAAACAGAGCAGGGAAACACTGGTTCTAGGCTCAGAGGACCTGAGTTCATATGCCACCTCTGACCTTATACACATTCATTCACATACCACACATTCAAATACAACTGAAATGACCAAACAACATAGATATAGTTTATATGTACTACTTAATATATATGTATATATGCTGTTTAATATATATATTATATATATAATATAAACTATATTTGAGACTGTTATTGCTATTCATCCTTTGTTTAGAAGACAACCAATGACATCATGGGAAATGTCTTGACTAGCACATGAATTGGATTTAAGTGAGGCAGAGTTGTTTACAGTCATCAGCCTCACTATCTCTCAGAGTCATCAAAGTCCAGTGGCAAGACCAAAGTCAAGATGACTGATGATGGCCTGGGATGCAGTGGATGACCTTGGTGTCTTTGGTATCTGACCAAACTCTAAGTGCTCTTCAAGGCCTGCTTCAGCTGCCTTCATTGTCATTGGAACAAATTGTTCTCATCTACCCATTCCACCTGAGGGAAGACTTCATGTGTTTTGAGTACACATCTCCCAAACTCACCGACTAGTTTGAGGCCTGGCAGTTACCCTCAAACTAGTTCAGTCCATCTGCTGAGACTGTTTTACTAAGATGTGGCTACTGCACATGCTACAGCTTTTTGGATCTGCAGGTGAGAGTTGAATGCTAAGTAGACAACAAAGGAGAATGAGCAGCCCTGAAAAGGTTTTGACAAGCCCTCACACCAGAGTTACTGGTCCTCCCTGAACACATACACACACACACTAACACACACACTAACACACACATATACACATATGTACATATATAAACATGCATACACACACCTACATATATATACATACATACACACATAAACATACATACATATACACACACATAAATTTTATCAATGACCTGAATGAAGGCATACATAGCATGACAGATCTACAGATTAAAAAAAAAAAGATTGGAGGAGTAACTGAGAGATCCAGATACAAAAGATTCAATAAGTTAGAATGATGATCCACACAAATAACTTGAAATTCAATTTAAAATTGGAGAAATGTAAATATCTGCAATTACTGGGCTATGGATAAATTTTGAATTACAGTGGCTCTCAGAGGTAATGTAATCTAAGCTCCTTACATTCCAATTGAGGAAAATGAGATGCAGAGAAGTTGTGACTTATCCCATGTCATACCAGAAGGAATTGCCAAATTAGGAATTTAAACTTAGGTCTTCTCACTCTATATCTGGCATTCTTTCCACTATACCACAATGCCGGGTTATTAAAATCAACCTCATAAATATATTTTGTGACCAGAGTGTGAAATGCTTTATCAGGTTAAATAGATATAATTATCTTTGACAAAGATACTGGAGTGATTGCCATTTCCTTCTCCAGTGGCTCTCCACTTTACAGATGAGGAACTGAGGCAAATAGTAGCTAAATGACTTGCCCAGGGTCACACAGCTAGTAAACATCTCAGGCTGAATTTAAACTGAGATCTTCCTGACTCCAGGCCTAGGCACTCTATCCACTGTACCTCTTATCTACCCATAACAATGTTCCTAGAATTGTAGTAAAAGCTGAGACACAAAGGCAAGGAATCAAGACATTCTTTCACCTTCAAGGAGTTTACATTCCAATGGGGGAAGACCACATGTATAGAGGAAAGGAGTACATATGTTGTGACATGTTTTGGAGATGTCTGGAAAGTGAAATAAAGGCTCATACCTGACCAAAGGCAAAGATTTACCAATCAGAGCTCAGGGTAGTTCCAGGGATGGAAGCCAAACTTCCAGGGAAAAGGGGTAAGGGTGATTGCCAGAGAGTAAACATAGTTAGGAGATAACTAGGAAGTACAATTAAATGAGAAAATGAAAAATAGATCCTATCCTGAAGGAACTAACATGCTACTGGTTTCTTATCCCTCCAACTATATTATGAACTCCTTTTAAGCTAAGATTATGAGATATTTCTTGTATGTTTCTTCGTATCCAATAAACATTTATTAATGACCGAAAATCTATAGCTTACTGTGCTATGCTGAGAACACATACACAAATAACTTGGATTCCTTCATTCAACGACCATAGTAGCAGACATGAAACAGACAAAAAATAAACTGTGCTAAGTACTAGATATATGCTTCAGTAATTTTGAATGTGATATTTTCAGAAAAGTAATTGTTACTTTGTATACCTGGGAAATAATAGGTAGAAGTACAAAAAATAAAAATGTAGTGATGTTTTGAAATTAATACAAAATTAACACATTTAAGGACCTAGTACGTATTTTTGTTTATTTGTTTCTGATCTGTAAGAGGAAGAATAAAAGGAATTGGAGGCATCTGAGGATACCAACTGAGAAAGACATACATCCTTTTTCTCTCAAACACACCTCTAAAAGGACTGCTTTGCCTTAGGCATATCCTGGTCTACATGTTACCTGCTTTGGGGAGGCTAGAAAAAAATATGACTTAATAAAATCTCTTGTTTAGGTTGAGCTCCCAAATGGGAAAGTCTGAGCAATTAGAGAGTCTGTTTGCAAGTGTTTATGTTTGTACATACATATATAATTTACAAATAAATAGGTATACACATGTGTGTATATATATGTACACATGTATAGACATATAGACACGTGTGTCTATGTGTGTATGAATGTGTACACATTCATATATATATGTATATATACTTATCTCTGTTTATATCATAGTTTTCAATTTTTTACTTCCCTCCCCTATGTGATTTAGAATCTATGACTTCTTTCTGCTACATTACCCCCCCACCCAACTCACACAAGTCTGTAATGCAATGAACTTTTCTTTTTAAAGAAACCAATTACTTTTATAAACAAATGGTGAAACAACAACAAAACAAACTCTTAAGAAATAAGGATTGTATATATCGGCTCGGTGTTCTCCTGGGAGAACATAACTCAAAGTTACACAAAGTCTGGGAAAGTGGCATATGACCAGTTCTGTTTTCAGCAACGAGTCCCTCCAACCACTTTGCACGTGTTCCCTGTGGCTTTTGAATAGCTTGGCAATAGACTTTGACTCAGTGTCTCAGCACACTCTCTCTCTTGCCAATTCACTGGCGATTGTGGCAGCAGCCCTGGGCAGCTTTGCCCCTTACCTCCTCATGGTTCATCTTCTGAATTCTTTCAACTGTAACATAGTCACCTTTCAAATGGCTTTTCTTCCCTAGGCCCCTCCCTTGGAAGGCAAGAGACACCAGACTTTCAGAGAGTTTTGGTCCATTCATTCATTCGGGGATTTTGTCCTAACAGGGCAGTCTATCCATCTGCACAGTCTACTCCAACTCTTTGGCAGCCTCGCAAAGGCACTAGAGAAATAATTTCAGTAGAAAATTCCAGTATTAAAAACACTCCTATGCACACACAATTCCATATAGAAAATAACAATGAAAACAAACAGGTATTGGCATTTTATCTGTTTTCAGAAAATAATAATTTTCATTAGAAATCAGGGGGAAAAACAAAACTGTCATACATAGGATCCTTCTGAAATTAAGTCAGCGGAGATAGTTCTGGTCAGAAGTTGGCACCAGAGTCCAGCAGCTGTTCAGAAATTTCCAAGAGCAAGACAAATGGTGCTGATGAAGTTAATGCCCTCAGGCTTGTGTCGGTGAGTCACATGCAGCATTCACAGGAGGTCAGATGAAACCATCCAATGGGATGAAATCTGGAATTCAGCCTTGCTGGGCAGGGTTCCTGAGGATGCCAGTCGGGTATGATAACAGCATCATGAATCTGTTACCCATTACTTTACTATTTTCAAAGTGCAAGGTTTGGGTATTTGTTAATTTCCTTGCCTGCTTTTTAAGTGGTGCCTTATCTTCTCTTCTTCCCTGTAATGGGAAGTGCAGGAAGGGCAGCTGCTGATAATGGGAAATTACAGGGGACAGATTAGTATCTGGAAAAGCTCAAAGCAAGTGGTTTTGCAAGCTTGGATGATGAGTTTCTCATATAAAATCATGGATCATGAGCTGGAAGTTGAGTATTCTAAATACCAGTAAGTCAGTGAACAAATGTAAGATGACTAAATTTTCTGTCCCAATGAGATTTTTCACTTATAAACATTTGTTCTTTACAGAGGTTTCCTGCCTTTTCTTCTATCTTTTTCCTAGGTCAGTCATAATGTAAATCAGCAAATATTTGTTAAAAGCCTAAAAACAAAGTGGCTTTGTTACTACTTTGTTAATATAACATATTTTTACATATGCTGCTTTAAGAATAAACAATGTATCATCATTTCTCATATACAGTTCTTTTTATTTTGCATTTGTTGACAATTAACATTACAATTAAAAAATAAAACATTTAATTTGTAGAAGTCCTATCGTATACAATCCTTTGTTCTTTGTTCTTGAAATAAAAAGATAAAAATGAGATGCTCTCCAAGTCTATTAAGCATTGAACTTTAGTTTAATTTAGTAAAGCTTAGTAATTTATGCTGTTTTGACCTGAAAATATGAGAAAAAGTGAGATACTACATAAGTAGAATTTCGTTATTTTATAAACTATAACCTTGTTTTCAAAAGTACTGAAACATAAGTTAAGAATTCCTTTTTAAGATAACTATTTATATATATTCATTCAATATAAATTTAAAACACACACACATATGTACATATAAACATTATTTTAGACACTGTGAGGGTCCCAAGGATGAATAAGACACAGTTCCTACCCTCCTGGAGCTTATGATCTAGGAGGGGAGATATACCTACAAAGTGTTCTCCCCTCCTAATTATTTGGAAACAACTACAAATAGAGACAGCATTTGAAGTGAAATAAGAAAAGTGAAAACAAATCATTCAGAAGAGATATCAGATTTAGATAGACAATTGGTGGTGGTACAAGGAAAAAAGAGAAGAAGAAGTGGCATTTAAGTTGAACTTCAAAGGATAAGTCCAAAGGCATATATGAGAAGAAAGAACTTTAAGTAACAGGGAACAGGGAGAGAAAATGCCCAGGTAGTGGAGAAAAGCATAAAGCAAGTTTGGGGGAGAAGAATGATCCAGATTAGGTAGAGTGCCTGACAGAGATATGAAGAAGAGTAGTAAGATATCAAGCTGAGAAAGTAAGTTTGAGTTAATTTAGGCATCCTTGAATGACAAATTAAGGAGATCTTTAGACTATGAGTTCCCTGTCACTGGAGTTCATCAGAGACAGCTGGTATAACCAGACCAACCAAATAGGGGGAGCAGGATAGGAGGAAGTAGTAGCTCCCCACCAACAATCAGACCCCCTGAAAAAAAGATCCACAAAAGTATCAGCCCAAATCCTCATGAGGAAAAATCACAGTCTTTTTTTTTTTTCAGCCTAGGTTGGAATCAGAGAGACAGCCATGTGTGTGGACACTAAGAATAGACATAGAAAGAGGGCTCCATGTAGAACTTCATTGCTGTATCTGAGCTGAGGCCTGGCACTATCCTCCAGGACAAGAAGAATTTCCACATTCTGCACTCAAGGGCTGCATTCTGTGTAGGCAACAGATGCCCACTGGAAACTCTTTTAGTCTGACACCAGATTATGATCTTAGATCCAGCACAAACTTGTGATGGCAGACCAGGATAAGAAAGAGGGCTTAAGGCTGTGCATTGAAAAAAGGAACGGGGAGGGGCGGGGTGTGGAGGGTGGAGGAGCCAAGATGGCAGAGGGAAAGCAGTGACAGTCTTGAGCTCTCTCCCAAAGCCCTCCAAATATCTAAAAAAAATGGCTCTAAACAAATTCTAAAGCAGCAGAACCCACAAAAAGACAGTGAAACAAATTTCCAGGCAAAGACAGCCTGGATGGTTGATCGGAAAGGTATATCGGCGCTGGGCGGGGAGAGGAGCACAGTTCGGTGTGGGCGCGCAGGCCGCAGGGAACCTGGAGCAGGCCTCAGAGGACTGAATCTCGGGCAGCTGTGGTGGTTTCCAGACTTCTCAACCCCTGAACACCAAAGACAACTTAGAAGGTCAGTGGGAAAAGTCCATGACTGCTGTGAGAGAGGAGCTAGGTCTCAGCTGCAAGTCTCAAGCGAGGCCCCGGCCCTCAGCTTTTTCCTGAGCTTCCAGCCCACGGACTGAGGGGGAATTGAGTGGCTGATAACAGGGGGATTGCAAGGATCTCTTTGCCAGTGCTGAGGCAGGAGTCTTGCTTTACCTGTGCTTGGATCTGGGTCACAGTTCTGAGGGGCAGTCCTGGGGCTAGGAGGAACGCTGGTGTGGTGAAGCTTGTTGTGGCTGTGGAGACGAAACACCTCACCCCTCATCATACCACCTTGGAAGAAATGAAAATTTACAGGTCCCTAGAAGTACCTGTGAATACAGCTGCACAAACCCCCGAAGCTTGGGACAGTACACTCTTCACATTGGAAGCAGACTTTTACCTTAACAAAGAGTTTAAAACTCAAGTAATTGGCCGGTATCATGAGCAAGGAGCACAAAAAGAGTCAGACTATATTATCTTACTTTGATGACAAAGAAGATCAAAACATACAACCGGAAGAAGACAACAAAGCCAAAGCTCCTACATCCAAAGCCTCCAAGAAAAATATGAATCAGTCCCAGACTTGGAAGAGCTCAAAAGGGATTTTGAGAAACAAGTAAGAGAAGTAGAGGAAAAACTGAGAGTGATGCAAGAAAATCATGAAAAACAAGTCAACAGCTTGCTAAAGGAGACCCAAAAAAATACTGAAGAAAATAACACCTTAAAAAATAGCCTAACCCAAATAGCAAAAGAGGTCCAAAAAGCCAACGAGGAGAAGAATGCCCTAAAAATCAAAATTGGCCAAATGGAAAAGGAAGTCCAAAAGCTTACTAAAGAAAATACTTCCTTAAAAATTAGAATGGAGCAATTGGAAGCTAGTGACTTTATGAGAAATCAAGCCACTGTAAAACAAATCCAAAAGAATGAAAAATTAGAAAACAATGTGAAATATCTCATTGGAAAAACAACTGACCTGGAAAATAGATCCAGGAGAGAGAATTTAAAAATTATTGGACTATCTGAAAGCCATAATGAAAAAAAGAGCCTAGACATCATCTTTCAAGAAATTATCCAGGAAAACTGTCCTGATATTTTAGAACCAGAGGGCAAAATAGAAATGGAAAGAATCCACCAATCTCCTCCTGAAAGAGATCCCCAAAGGAAAACTCCTAGGAATATTGTAGCCAAATTCCAGAGTTCCAAGGTCAAGGAGAAAATAGTACAAGCAGCCAGAAAGAAACAATTCAAGTATGGTGGAAACACAATCAGGATAACACAAGATTTAGCTGTTTCTACATTAAGGGACCGCAGGGCATGGAATATAATATTCCAGAGAGCAAAGGAGATAAGATTACAATCAAGAATCACCTACCCAGCAAAACTGAGTATAATCCTGCAGGGGGAAAAATGGTCATTCAGTGAAATAGAGGACTTTCAAGCATTCTTGATGAAAAGACCAGAGTTGAATAGAAAATTTGATTTTCAAATACAAGACTTGAGTGGAACATGAAGAGGTAAACAGGAAAGAGAAATCATAAGAGACTTATTAAGGTTGAACTGTTTACATTCCTGCATGGAAAGATGTTATTTGTAACTCATGAGACCTTTGTCAGTATTAGGGTAGCTGGAGGGGAAAAAATTATATGTATGTATATATAGATACAGGTAGATAGATAGAGGGCAAAGGGTGAGTTGAAAATGAAGGGGTCATATCTGGAAAATAAAATTAAGGGGTGAGAGAGGAATATACTAGGAGAAGGAGAAAGGGAGAGGTAGAATGGGGTAAATTATCCCACAAAAAAGAAAAACAGAAAAGAAAAGGCTCTTACAGTGGAGTGGAAATGGGGGAAGGTGAGAGGGAATGAGTGAATCTTATTTTCATAGGATTTGACTGAAGGAGGGAGTAACATACACACTCAATTGGGTATGAAAATCTGTCTTACCCTACAGGAAAATAGGGGGGGAAGAGGACAAGAGAGTAGGGGAATAATAGAGAGGAGGGCAGATTGGGAAAGGGAGTAATCAGAAGCAAATACTTCTGAGGAGGGACAGGGTGAAAAGAAAGAATAAAATAAATGGGTGGGTGGGATAGGATTAAGGGAAATAAAGTTAGTTTTTCACAGCATGTCTACTATGGAAGTGTTTTGCATAACTGCACATATATAACCTATATTTAGTTGCTTGCCTTATCAATGAGGGTGGGTGGGGAGGGAGGAAGGGAGAAAATTTGGAACCCAAAGTTTTAAGAACACATGTTTTAAAAAAATGTTTTCATATGCAAGTGGGAAATAAGAAATACAGGAAATGGGGTACAGAAATCCATCCTGCCCTACAGGAAAATTTAAGGGGAAGGGGATAAGAGAAGTGAGGGAGAGATAGAAGGGAAGGCAGACTAGGGAAAGGGGTATTTAGAATGCATGCCATCTTGGGGTGGGGGGAGGGGCGAGATGGGGTGAAAATTTGGAACTCAAAATCTTGTGGAAGTAAATGTTCAAAACAAAAAAAAAATAAATAAAAATTAACATAAAAAAAGAAAAAAAAAAAGAAAAAATAACAGAATTGTGTGAACAGCAGCTATAACTCTGGTCCTGAGAGCAGAGTGATATCTCAGATGTAGCCCCTGGACTATTCTAAAGCCTGTAGTGCTCTATCTATTAGACATCTTAAAGTGGATGTCCCATAGAAGTCTTAAATCTAATATGTCTTCAACTAACTCATTATCTTGACCTCCTAATCCCTCCCTTTTTCCTAAATTCCCTATTGCTGTCAAGGACACCTCCACCTTACCAATCTCCTTTCTAGCTTTCCTAATAGAGTTGAAATTAGAGTAAGAAGAATAAGATCCTTTCTTTTCCTATTTTTCAAATAACGTTAGTAGATTATATGTTTGATAGAATTAACTTGTAATAGACTTCACTTGTAAATATATCTGGTCCCAGGGTCCTCTCCTTCTATTGGGAGGTGTTTTTTGTTTGTTTGTTTGCTTTTTTTGGAATCTAGGAGGTACAGGGAATAGAGCACTGGGCCTGAAGTCAGAAAGACCTGTACTAAAATCCAAAATCCAATCTCAGATACTAACTGTGTGACCTTGAGCAAGTCACTTAAACTCTGTTGCTTCAGTTTCCTCAACTGTAAAATGAGGATTTTTATTGGGATCAAATGAGATAATATTTGTACAGTGCTTAGCACAATGGTGAGAAAATAAATTTCTTTTTTTGATTTTTAATCATTTAAGCTTTCTATTATTCTGCTAACATTGGCCTTTTATATTTTTAAAATAATATTCATCCACTTAATTTATATTGAGAGTAGTATTGTCATATAATTGAATGAAATGCTTTTCAATAATTTCTTTTTCTTCATTAGTTATGAATTCACATTTTTATTTTTGATACTGGTAATTTTTTTAAAATAAAATCAGGAGCCACAAGTTTTTCATCTTTTTGCTCTTCCTATATATGTAATAGCTTCTTAGAAAAGAGTGGCCAAAAGAATTCCCCTAGATTCTACTTAACTTCCAGATCAGAATAGTGGCCTCTCTTGCTTCTTCAGCTCATTCATTTAATGGCCACAAACTATTTCATTGACCTGTAATTTTAAATCATTTCAATTTGACCTGTCCTCTTCCATGGCTGTGTTGTTGTAGTTGTTGAGTCATTTCAGTCGTGTCTGACTCTTTACAACACCATTTGGAGTTTTCTTGGCAAAGATACTAGAGTGTTTTGCCATTTCCTTTTCCATCTCATTTTACAGATGAGAAAACTGAGGCAACTAGGATAAAGTGATTTGCCCAGATCCTAGAACTCCAAATTTAGTAAATGGGAGTGGTGTAGCTAAATAACCCTTTGTGGTAAAAACACCTGTGAGTTTTAGTAGACTTCAAACTTGCTCAGATAGTAAGTATCTGAGGCCAGATTAGAACTCAGGTCTTTCTGACTCTAGGTCTGACCCTCTATCTACTGAGCCAACTAAATGCCCATGGCTATAGAAGATTACTATTCCTTTAAGATTACAATTCATTTTCACCTTAAGTGGTTCAGGGTTCAGTTTACATTTGATTAAGATGGTGTGGGACAGGAGAATGAGTACTAGGCCTAAAGTCAGAAGACCTAGATTCAAACTCTGCCTCTGCTCTCACTACATTTGTATTATCACCTCAGTAATTTAACTTTTCTGGTTTTTATTTCCTTCATAAATAAAAAAAAAGATGGTGTTGGAGTACGTGATCCAAAGGCAGAGGCTGATGACCTGAGGTCCATGTTCTTTTTTTTGTAATGATGTTTCAGTCTAATTGGTTTCATTTGTAATTCTCTGTAATTTTTATGTGGTAAAAAATTATTCTGAGAATGTATCCATAGGTTTTACCAGCTTGCTAAAAGAGTTTCTGAAACAAATACATTTAAGAAACCCTGTTCTGAGTCTCTTTCAATTTGGACTCTATGACAATTAGCTGATGACCCAATTTCTTGAAATGAATAGGGTTAAATTAGTCATTATTTGGTAACATAGTTCATCACTATACTTTGTTCATGTAAAATGAATACATAGTCTTCTAAATATGAGGAATACCACCAAATATTTTTCAGAGAAATGTATCATGCCTAAATACAGATTCTGAGCTCATTTCCATTTCACAAGTCATTTCCCATTTGGCTACTTTCTGTTTTTAGTAATACAAATAATGAGGATATTTTGTCATTTAAATGATTATATAGAATATAAAATGAAAGTCAGTTGGATATCAAAGGTTGGGATCACAATGAACATGATATATTTAAAAAAATATTTCTGGGTACCAATTCTGTGACCTGGTATATGTACTAGTCCAATAGTTTAAAGAATTCAGCTTCCATTGTATACAACTTCCATTGAGAATTTGATAATGAAGGATTGCTCTGGAGTTTACATCACCAGTTATTGGGTAATATTTAATCCCAATTTTACTGTAGAGCTTTACAAGGATTCAAAATCTTGCAGCACTAAAAACAGGGTAGTTGTTTTTTTCATGGAGGAAGGAAACTAAACTTTTAAAAAAGAATCTGAAAAAAACAAAATGGATATATAGTGTCACAAATCCTAATTCAATTAACTCTTTAAAGGCATCTGAAATTGTGTTTTTTGACTGCTATACTTGTTTCAAAGATTAAAAAAAAGTGTGGGAGGATAGGTCAAAGACTTTGAATCCTGTGCTTAAAACAACGTTATGGTACCTTTATTGTATTGAGACAAATATAGGCTAACTCTGCAGATACAGTGAAGTGATCAGTTCTCTGGAAGATTTTATGACTGTAAACAACCAATAAGCATCATTAAAATCAAGAATTCCAGACTTTTTCTCAGTAGCAATTGTTTTCTTTTTGCTTTAATTATTTGGATAACTGCCTCAGCTTTCCACTCTTTTTATTATTTTTATCTATTTTTATTAATTTATTTTGATTTATCAACAATCACTTCCACAAGCTTTTGAGTTTTAAATTTTTCTCCCCCTCCCTCCCTTCCTCCCTCCCCAAGATAGTGCACAATCTGATATAGGCTATACACATATATTCCTATTAGCTTTCCACTCTTTTGTACTGGTTCTACACAAATAATATCAAATATATTAGTTAACAAAACATTAAACAGCATAATGCTATTTATGTGGACATAATACAAAACACCAGCACATTTTAAAAATCTATGGTACCTCTATAGAAAGCACTTCATTTTGAGGAGTTTGGGCAAATAATTTGTCAGTACAGAAATAACTACAGTTAGAGAAATACAAAATCTTGAAGTGGGGAGAGTGAGAAAAGGGGAAGAGAATAAACATTTACTTATCTTCACAACAACCTTGTGAGGTAAGTGCTGTTACTATTCCCATTTTACAGTTGAGGAAACTGAGACACAGAAAGGTTAAGTGATTTGTCCAGAGTCATGTAGCTAGTAAGTGTCTGAGGCCAGATTTAAATTGAATCTTCCTGACCCTGAGCCCAGCTTTCCATCCACTATGCCATCTTGTTTCTTTGAAGTGAGTGGTGTTCATTCTCTCTGATTTGTTACCTCTATACTGCAACATAATAGGAAGAGCCCTGAACCAGAAAGTTGGGAGACTTAGCTTTTAATTCCAGTTCTACTGCCAATTAACCATATGACTCTAAGACTCCCAAAGACTCCATTTCCTGGTTTTTAAAATAACAGAGGGTGATGTGACTCAATTTAATGCAACAAATTACACTAGAGAAAAGGTCCCTTTAAAGATTTTGTTACAGTAAGAGGTAACAGAGGAATAATATTTTGCTTAAAACATCATTATCATCATAAAAGGGCAAAAATGTCAATCCCTTCCAACTTTTATCTTCTTAGTTTCATTGACCTCCCTTCAATCTTAGATTTTTCACATTTGTACTATCAGAATAATGAAAATTCCACTTCCATAAACTTAAGGAACTTTGATTTCTACTAATTCCAGTGAAAATTATTCTCATTGCCTTTGTCACATAAGTTCTCCAACCCCACATAATCTATGAACGTCACTCAAACTATTTAAGTATCAGTTTGAACATGACACTGATAGGTGCCAAAAACAAATCAAATCAAATCAACATGGGCCCTGCACTGTTAGGACTTAAGATCATACTAAGGTTAGTAAAATATTCTAGTCAATAGAGTTTCTATAAATATTGTAAGGTTGCAGAAAGAATCAAAACCATAGCAAGGCCTACATGAACCCACCAACGTAAACACTGAAAAGCCAGGATACCTCCTACCTGATTATGTCTTGAAAGTGAATGAACCAGAGAGTGGGGTGGGCAAGAGATCCATCAAGAGGTGACTTGGTAGATCAAATACCCTGAAATGATTGGTTTCTACTCAGCTTCCAAGTTGAATCTCCATACCCCTCTGAGAAGTGGGGAATTTCATTCTCAGAACACAGCTGACACAACAGTATCAAGTAAATTATCTAGGGTACATCCAGTTCCCTGTGCCAGAATAAGCTTGGGTCAAATAGAATGAGAAATATATGGAAAATATATATATAGAAACTAATTTTGGTGACTGCTTGTAGTCTAGAGGAAACCTGGTGACCTTTATTTAATGAGCATGCTATACAAGCTGAATGAGGATTTGTCATCCTCGTAAAAAGCCAAGATCTCTGAAAGAGGGCCAGTCTACCTATCTTTGAATAGTTACAGTAATTGACTAAGCTGATTTCCTTGAATAATAATCAGTATGAGGTGTTTTGCATTCAGTTAATGGCAATGACCCAGAATGGATGACTCCTGTTACAAAAAGATGACTTTTTCCCCCCTATTAAACATATTTTCACATTAGTCATATTGTAAGGAAGAATTGGGACCAATAGGAGGAACCACAAGAAAGAGGAAACAAAACACAACAGAAGAAAAAATATTCAAACTCCACAGTTTTTTCTCTGGATGTAGATAGCATTTTCCATCACACGACTTTTAGAGATGTCTTAGATGGAAAGGTGACTTTCTTGTTCTTCTTTGAGTACAGGGATTATTACCTGGTATAGGCCCCCCTTCCTCAGGTGATTATATGAGAGAAGTTCACTCAGAGTTATATCACCATACTGAATTGTAAAGTAGATGAGGACAGAAATTTTTCTTTTCTTAATCTGTTGTTTCCTTGAGTACAGGACTTTGCATGAAGAAGATGTTTAATAAATGTTTGCCAAATTGACATGAATGTCTATTACTGTCTTTCTTGATATGCTATGTTATCCTCCAACTAGTGGGAACCACTAGGCTATTATCTTTCTTTATAGTATGGGGAAGGAAGTAGAAGGGGAGAGGAGACAGAAGGGAAGCGGAAAGGAGGGAGGGTGTGAGCAAGAGACAGAGCCAGAGAAAGATGACTGATGATTGAGAAATGAGAGAAGAATATACTTTAAATTTGATTTTTATTGAATTGGTTACAAGGTAGGATTTTGGGGATGGGAAAGGCATATTTTTTGGGGAGAGATACAGAGCACCTTATGCATAAAACATACCTCAGTTAAAAGATTGAATACATTGATATGCATATTCTAGTGAAATATCTGACATTTGTCCTTGGACCTAGGTGTAGATGGAATATGTATCATTTTTTCTTAAGGATGCCTGTAGGGATTTTGGAAAACAGAAAGTTCTTAGCAGATTACAATGTAGAAATGTCAATGTAACAAGGTAACAAGAAGTATTTATTAAGTGCCAGGAACTGTGTTAGGTGCCAGGGATACAAATACAAACAAAAATAAAGACGTCCCTGATGTCAAGGGAACTTACCTTCTAAAGAAGGATAACATATAAAAGGAAGCTGAAAAGCTATGGAAGAGTAGAGTGTGTTTCTATCCACTCAGAGGCATGGTGTAGAAGTTTGGAAAGTCAAAAGTACAACTGTGAAGGGAAGGAAGGTTCACTCACTGGGGCACTTTCCCCAAAAGGAGGCCCTAGAAGGAGCTCACCAATGGAATATATAAGGTCCTGCACTTCAAGTTAACAAAAATCAACTACACAAGTACAGACATTTAGGATTATAGATTTAGGACTAGAAGGGATCTTAGAGGTCACCTAATCCTCTTCCCTCATAATTGTACAGATAAGGAAACTGAGACCTAAAGAGATAAATTGACATAGGAAAAGTTATCCCATGAGTAAGTATCCCATGCCACAGTTGGCATTTAAATCTGGGTCCTCCAATTCCAAATCCAGTAGATGGGGGTAGTGTGGCTAAATAACCCTGGTGGTCAAAACATCTGTGGATTTTAATAGACTTCAGACTCAGTATGAGTTAATAGTGTGACATGTAACAAAAAAGCAAACAAACAAAAATTCAATCCTAAACTCAAGTTATGGAAGTACAGTCTCAAGAATGAACTGATAGCCTCAATTTATTCTGCTCTGGGAAGACAACTTCTGGATTCGGTTTGTGCAAAGTGTTCATTTCTAGGGAATCAATTTTGCAGTGGACATTGGAAGGAAGGTGACCAAGAGAATAGAGTCAGACATCTAGAGATCATGTCATCAGGGATCAATTTAAGGAACTAGGCATGTTTAACCTAGGGAAGAGAAGATGTAGAAGGAATATTGTTGCAGTCTTTGAGTATTTAAATGGCTGTCTTTTGAAAGAGAGAATAGGCTATTCTGCTTGGCTGAATGTATTTATCAGTAAATGTGGAAGTCAAAGAATAATATTCTTTGTGTAAGCATCTTCAAAAAAATGATCATATTGTATCAATCTCTTTTTAGTAAAAGACTTTGAGGAAGTAAATTTTCTTAATGTATTAAACATGTTCAAAGAGTTTAATGAAATATTTAAGTTGCAAAGTAATGATGAGATTATCTGTTACTAATGCTAATTTGAGATTTTATAAAACAAATTTACAAGATTTCTATGAATTTTCACAACTAGTATACATGATAACAAATGTAATAATTTAGTAAAAATGTTATCAGATTTGTTGAATTTATATTTGGCTGAATTGAATTTGGTTAACAAATTCAAGCCTCTACCCAATGTGGAACCCCAAAATCATTGCCAGTTAATATCACCCATTATCATTTAGCCAATTAACATCAAATAGCTTTTACAAAGGGATATTTATTGAGAAAGTATAGCAAAGACTGAAGCAAAATAGCATCCCAAACTAAGAGCACACTTTCCCCAAGCCACTTAAGTCTTTGGAGAGAGTATGCTCAAACGTCAATTAGACGCTACATAACATTTTCATGTCATAAGTACACTTCTAGGTGTGTCAGAGTCAATGAACAAGTCAGTCCCTCATTTTCTAGATGCAATTTTTCAAGTGCAGAGTGGATTCACTGCTGACCTGTGGTAGCAGGTTTCTCCTCAGGACTGTCTCCTTACTGGACTTGCCTATTGCTACTATCAACTCCACTTCATGGAGATCCTTACTAGTTCTTATGATATCTTGAAGGTTACAAGATCACCTGATCTAGTCCATCTCTAATACTTTTTCACCTAAAATTAAGACATTGAAATACAACAGAGACAGGAGCAAATAAAAAGAAGCAACTGTATAGTGGCCAGGCAGAAAGAGAGGATCCAAGTATCCTGCCTTTTCAGAGGCCTACAGGTCATTTTACCTCCCTTGCCGTTAGAGATCTAGTGAAGTTAGTCTGTTTGAGCTTTTTGTATTTAAACCCAGTTCTGGCTCAGCAACCCTGTAAAAAGCTTTCTGTCTCCATATACAATGCCAACAGGAAATTGAAGGTGTTGGCTCATGTTCTAAAATGGGAGAGAGGGCCTCTCCATTACACATGCCCAGAATCAGGCTCAGCAAGCTTGCACATAGGGGATTTTAACAGGAAGAGAATATTACATAGGCTCCAAGGAATGATCCCTTATTGGTCAATCCTACCATGATGCTACAGTAAACCAAATCCAAGCACATAATTGATTAAATATTTCTATTCATGAGCAATATAGAAGCATGTTTCCTTCATATAATGATAATAGATAACTATAATGTTGACCTTGTCATCATAAGATATTAAAGTTATTTCTGAACTATCAGAGAACCAAATTTCTTGGAATCATTTTCATAGAATCTCAGAGTTAGAAGTGTACTCAGAGGTTATCTAGTTCAGTCTCTACCAAAATGAAAGTGCTTTCTACAACATATCTGAAAGGTAGTTACATAGTCTTCACCTGTAGACCCTCTAAGGAAAGGGAACATATTACCTTCTATGGCAGTCTCTTCCATTTTAGGGCTGCTCAAATTATTAGGAAATGTTTATCTAATGTAGATCCTAAATAGAATTCTTTGAAATTTCAAGTCAATATTCCTAGTTCTACCCTTTGAAGTAAAAATGGAACAAGTTAGGGCCTTCTTCCACAAAATAACCCTTTACATTTGATCAGCTACTTCGTGTCTCCTCTTCCTAACCTTTTCCTATTTACTGGCCCTGATACCTATGAGCATGCCCACATTACCCCTATTCTTCAAGCACCTTTATTTACCATACTATCCTCTCATGCTATCATTCTATATTTTTCTTCCCTTTCACAATTAAAGTATAAAAAAATCATTTCTGCTCATTTTCTTTTTTCTCCATAACACACTTCTGAATCCCTTAAATTTAATGGCTTTTCCTCAGTACTCATATTTCTTGACCTCTCTGTGGCATTTAATGCTGTTGGTCAGCTTCTCTCATCGAAAACTCTCTTCTTTGTGTGTTTTTGTGACATTGCTTTCTCATGGTTCTCCTTCTAACTGCCTAATGGGTCTTTCTCAACCTCTTTTAGTGGCTAATCATTCATGCCCACTCTCCAGAAGCTGCCCTAGAATCTGTTTTTTTCTTTCAGTATACCCTCACTTATTTCATCAGTTTCCATGGGTTCCATTATGGTCTCCATGCAGAAGACACCAAGATCTGCATAGCCAAACCTGTTCTATCTACTTCACACTACTTACCTATTCATAACTCCAACCAAATGTTAGGTTAGTTATCTCAAACTCACACATTCCTTAGTAAAAGTTTTCAAGCAGATATATTGTTAAAAAAATTCCTTTTTTGAGTATTGATCAGATTAGATACATCCTGTGGTCCCTCAAATTCTAAAATTCTCTAATTCTATGTGATTCCATACCCAAAACAGAACTTTTTTTCTCTCCCTGATCCCCAATCTCTTTCCTCTTGATATCAACCTCATCATTTCTCTGTCTCTCTCTGTCTCTGCCTCTGTCTCTCTCTCTGTCTGTCTATTGTCTCTCTCTCTGTCTTCCTTTCCTATTTCAAATCAGGGGGTGACAAGTGCTATTGATTCTACTCACAGAATATTTCACATTATTCTCCTTCTCTTCACTCATATGCTTGCCTCTCTAGTTTAGGTCCTAATCACCTCTCACCAAGGGAATTATAACAGCTTCTTAATTTGACTTCCATTTCAGCTTCTAGCATTTCCCTTCTCTGATGTATTCTCCAGTAACTCAAATACTAAAATGATCTGTGACTTGATAAATTAGAATGTACTACCCAAAAAAGCAGATCACAATCCATGTATACCTAACTAACCAGTGCTACTAATAGCTATGTGATCCCTTATATTTATTTATCTATATATTTATATATTTAGGGGCAGTCAATATGCTGAAGACCTTCCTCACTTTCTGCTGTTATCATTCAGATACCAATCTTGCACTTTGAAAGTACATCTATCAACCCTCACTCATCACCTTTCTTCTATCATGCATTGTCCTAAAGACTATGATGGTGCCTGTTTGGGAACATAGTGGTGACTCTTGTGTACTTGAAGTCTACATCAACAGTCTTATATTCTGGCAGATTCTACCATTCTGGAAAGACACTTAGACACCTAACTTTTCTGGACCTCAGTTACACTGTTTGCAAAAATTAGGATGCCAAACTAGATGATTTCTAAGGTCCCTTCAAGCTCCTATGATTATGACAATCCCTAAAGACATTTTTCTAGGACTTCTCGCAATAGTAACACAGTCCAAATAATGGCTTTCCATTTTAGTTTTAAAATCCATATTTTAACTTTTACCAAACATAAGCAATATTTGATTTAAAAACAAAACAAACTTTGATAGAAACCTCATTAGAAGAAGTCCCAGTGGGAAATATTTTAAACTGACTTGTATTATTTCCTTCTACTTAGCTCAGAAAGGAGGAAAAGCAGGGAGAGATGGAAGAAAGGAGTCAGAGAACAGCGGGAGGATGCAGTCAGCATCCCTGACAGCAGTTGTTGAATTCCACCCCATTTGTTGTTGAGTGTGGCCAAAGCAGCATGCCCTGTCAAGCTACTGCATTTTAACTCTTGAGCTCCTGCCCAGTTGGACACTACTACTGCCTTTTTATTCCGGGAAGTGATCATTAGATTATTCTTCCTTCCATCAGGACTGTCAATTCTCTGCTATCATATACTGAAAAGTAGTTATGAGGACAGCTGTAACCATCATTTGGTTTTTTAATCCCTCACACAAGTCCTTGTGCAATCCAGCAACAAGTTATTATATAATAGAGAAGTCATGGCAGCTTGGTTTTTTATTCACACAGAAAAAACAATCCCTATTGGCAGCTGAACAGACAGCCCCTCTAGGGACCAATTATTCTATTTTGTGTTGTATATACTGCAAGAGGCTGCTGCCAGGACCCAGGGGAGCCATGCTGCTGGGCTACCCTAACAGGGGCCAAACTGGTGCTCAAGACACAAGTTGTTCTTCATGTCAAAATTGCTGCTAATGACACAATTAACTAACAGGGGACAACTGAAAAGCTCTTAATTAGGTAAACACTGCTCTTTGGAAAATGATTGTCTGGTTTTAGGCATACTAAGTCATGTCAAATTGCTAGAGGAGGAATGCCTCTCCTCAAAGGGAGGCACAATCTTAACATTTCTTTGGTTGTTTCTCTTTCATACTAGAAGATATTAAGCATTTTATCATTTAAAACAAACAAGAAAAGCATTGCATGGCAGGGTATCTTAGGTCCTGAAAATTGCAAAGCTTATAGAAGAATAGAAGGTGTAGGTGTTACAAAGGAGAAATTGTTAAACACCACATCAAGAAACACAGTTGTATACAGACCTCCCTCTGAAGCAGAGGTTCCTAACCTATTTTGCATGATGGATCCCTTTAACATTTTGATGAAGCCTATGGGCCTCTTCTCATATCAATGTTTTTAAATGAATAAAATAAAATACATGTGTTGAAATACAGTTTTTTAATTTCTTTTCAAAAGATATTTATGAAAACTAGGTCAAGAACATCTACTTTATACTCAAAGAGAACTTAAGATACTCTTTGGAATCCACAAACAATTTAGATTTTAAATTCCCACCAAAATCACCCCAATTTAAATTAATTGAGTTGTTTTTGCATGAATTACTTGATATGTTTCTATAATACTTAATACTAATAAAATAATAACAAATACTGTTATAACCATAATAATATCTGCTTTTTTATAAGAGAAATTTCAAACCTTTTTAAATTTTAGCAAACAATTATAAATATGTGTTCTAAATTACAACAATTAACATGAAGAAAAGAAAGTGTTCATTTATAAACCCTCCACATGATAAAGGATGAAATACTTGTTTCACCTTTCCAGGTTTTCAAATTTGCCTCACAGATAGAAGTTACAAATCTCCTTCAGTTATTTCAATTGTGTACCTGAGTGAAATGTGACTTAAGGGGAGAGGAATGCTAAGGTGTCCTGAAATTAGTACAAGACATTAGAGTCCTCTGAGCAGGTTCATGAACTAAAGTTCAATCATTATATTCCTTAAATAGACTCTATACCCACATGTCAGCATTTTTGCACATAGGGTATCATTTGTACTTTGGTAATATAACAATTGGGGAATTGTTGATTTTTCTAAATGTAATGTGTGTGTGTGTGCACATATTGGTCACATGGATTGTGTCCACATGGGTATATCTAGATGTGACTCAATGGGAGATGTGAATAGATATTTCCACAGTCTCTCCAACCACCTTTCTCAATGGAGATTTTGATTCCTGGAAGCCTGGAGACTGAGATCATGAGGCTGGCTGTTCTGCTGTCCTCAAAATAGGAGTATAGGGCTAGAATTATATATACTACCTACCCAAATAGTGCTAGTCTAGGAGGAATCATTTTTAGGTTCACTCTGTGCTCCTACTATGATTGAAAACAGGATAGATTAGATTGGGAAGACACTTAAGGCAAGGAGACCAATTTGTAAGCAATTGCAATAATCCAGTCAAGACGTGAGCTAGGGTTGTGGTCTAGCACAATACAGCTCTATTGTAAGCACTTTAATTGATTAAATACATAATGACAGCATCACTTAAAACACCAATTTATTCAAATGCTAGGCCTAGAAGTCATATTTTTAAATGTTAACTTTTTATGTTTATATTTTATGCTTGAATCTCAATAATTTTATTATTTATCTGATGAGACCAAAATAAATTTAGTGTTGCTTCCAAGATGTACACAATTACCCTTGGAACAGAGACTCACAGAATGCCTGAGCTGGAAGGAAATTTAAGAGACCTTTCTCAGTTGCATAGATGAGGAAACATACCCACTAGGTATCTCTTCTCCCCTTCATGACTAAACTTGAGAAAATCATCCATGCTTATATGCCTCCACTTCAGCTCCTCTCACTATCTTATAAATCTTTTCCAATCTAGTTTTCAATACCATCATTCAAATGAAATTGCCTTCTCCAAAGTTACCAATGATCTCTTACTTGCATAATCTAATTTCTCTCTCCCCCAACATTCATCTCTCTTGATCTCTGAAAAGTTTGATGCTTTGATCATCTTCCTATGCATTAGTATTTTTTAATCTTTTTTTTTGATTGTTTGTTTCATAGAACCCTTAAACAGTCTGATAAAGCCCAGGTACTCTTGCAAATATTTTAAATACATCAAATAAAATACATAGGCTAACAAAGGAAATCATTTATATAAAAATAAAGTTATCAAAAGACATTTTTAAGTTTATGGAGTCAATGTTAAAAAAAATCCCTGTTTTGAATACTTTCTTTATATTAGGTTTTCATGATAGTGCTCTATCTTGGTCTTATGTGTCAGACAACTCCTCGATCTCTTTTACTGGATCTTCATCCACGTACTACCTACCTACCTGTGATGGGTGTTCCCTAAGTCTCTGTCCTAGGTCTCTTTCTCTTTTTACTCTATATTATCTTTTTTGGTGATCTCATTGACTCCTATAACCACAATTTTTATCTATATGCACATGCTTCCTAGATCTATAACTAGAGATAGGAATAGCATTTACCTTCCAGAATTGTTGTGAGGATAAAATACTTGTAAAGCACTTTGCAAACCTTAAAGCCCTGTATAAATGCTAGATAACATTATCATCATCGCCATCATCATCATCATCATCATCATCATCTATATATCTAGTCCTGTCTCCTAACCTTACCAAAGTGATGTTTATTTTAATTTCAAACATCAGAAATTCAAGAGGTAAAAATGATCTTTAGACTAATAACTTGTTCTCTAAATTGGAAACATAAAGTAGGATCCTAAATATAAACACTAGAATTGTGGTTTGGGTTTCAGAACCATAGCTCTATTGTGAGTTGCCATCTTTGTGAAGAGGAAAAAAATACAAAGAATATGAGAAAACAATATTCTAGAAGACACAGCATAGGTTCCATTAACCTATTAGCTTTATTGGCTTCAAGACTGTTCAAATTTTACTTACTCCAGGCCTTTTTAGTTACCCAAGATCCTTCTTCCTGAGCTCCAGGAGCTCAAAAACAGACTTTTGGACAACTCAAATTGGATGGTCTATACACTTCTCAAACTCAACATGTGCAAAATAGAGCTCTCTCTTTCTTATGAAACCCTCCTTCTTGCCAATTTTCCTGTTATTGTGGAGAGTACTAACAACTTTCTAATCACCAAGGCCTAAAATCTCAGTGTTATACTTAACTTCTCACTCTCCTTCATCCCATGTATCCAATCTGTTGCTTTGTCTTGTTATTTCTACCTTCACATCTCTCGTAATAATCTTTCCACTTGCACAACCATAACCCTGGCTTAGGCCTTAATCACCTCTTGACTAGACTATTGCAATAGCTTACTAATTGGTTTTCTTTTGGGTTCTTTTTTTTGTTATTGCTGTTGTTGGGTTAAATGACTTGCCCAGGGTCACACAGCTAGTAAGCGTCAAGTGTTTGGTCTGAGGCCAGATTTGAACTCAGGTCCTCCTGACTTCAGGGCTGATGCTCTATCCACTGCACCACCTAGCTGCCCCCAACTAATTGGTCTTCTTATCTCTAATCTCTGTCCACTCATTTGGCAAAGTGATTTTTTTTCTAAAGCATAGTTCTGACCATGTCACACTTCCCACCCTCCTACTCCAACTCAGCAAGCTCTAGTGGTTTCCTATTAAGCCCAGGGTCAAATACGAAGTCTTTTCATGGACATCTTAATCTCTTCATGACATAGAACTTTCCTACCCTTTCAATCTTGTTCCACTTTTTTCCTCCTCACACTCTATGTTCTTCCAACACTGGTTTAACTGCAGTTCCTGCAACATAAACTCAATTCTCCATCTCCCATCTACATGCCTTTGCACTGGAATGACTTTCCAACATGTCTGAAATAGTCTGTCTCCTAAATATTACATATTATTTTCCTTAGTTTCTTTCAAGACTCAGCTCAAATCTTACTTAGACCCTGTAAATATCCTGTGTCTACCTAATCATTTTCATATCCTTTCCCCATTAAAATGTAAGGTCCTTGAGAACAGGAACTATGTTTTATCTTGTGTTTGTATCCCAGTCTTGTGTAAAGTGATTGGCATGTGATTAGCACTTAATAGGTGATTTTTTATTTGACTTGACTTGAAACTGAGAACCAAATTGGCAAAGTGGCCCACCAAAGTTCACAAAAATAGCAAACAACCTCATGTCTTTAGACTTTAAATCCTATGGCTTACCTTCCCACTATAACAGGCTATCTCTCTACTATTATCCCAATCTATTGATAAAGAGAAATTGAGGCCATAAGATTTAAAATTAACCAAATTGTGGTAAGAGGCAAAATATAAAGTTTTGGCTCCTAGTCTACTCCTCCATAAGCTTGACTTCTTTTCTAGGAAGGCTGCAACATATCCCTTTCTAAAAAAAATAAAGAGTAAGGCAGTATCAAAATGCTAGATTTATAAACTTAATTCTCATTTTAAAATGTCCAATTTGAAAACTTTGTTCATCCAGAAAAATTTGTGTGTGTTCACATCGCTCCTCTTAAAAAAAATAGTTCCTATTTTTTAACCCCAGCTGACAAGTGCTACACCATTAATATCAGAAGAAATGCATGTCTTTCATAATAATTGTCCAAGTTAGTCTAAATTATCGTGCTGTTTCTTTTAGAAAATTCCTTTCTCATATTATTCATATTATTTTTCCTCTTTACTAATATGGTAACTCACAACAGAACCATGGTTTTAAAACCCAAACCCCCACAAATCTGGTATTTATATTTAGGACACTGTTTTGTGTTTCTAATTTAGAGATTATGTACTTAGTCTAACAGTCATTTTTACTTCTTAAATTTCTGATGTTTGTAATTAAAAATAAATCTCTTTCTTAATATACAACAAAATAAAACTTCCATTCTTATATGAACACAGATTGCTAAATTAAACTTTAGTCAAGAATCTACTCACCTAAAATTAAATGTTTGAACTTAATGGTTTCGTAAATTAGCTAAAAGTCATGGGTAAAAAATTGGTCTAATGGTAAAATCATAGATTAAAAGCTGGACAAGTTCATGTAGACCAATTCCTTCATTATACAGATGACCAACTTAAGTTAGTTAAGACCAATTTTAAGTTCATCTAGACCGACTCCTTCATTGTAGAGATGAAGAAATTGAATCCCAGAGTAACTAAAGGATTTGGTCACAGTCACACAGGTGGTTAATAGCAGAGATGGGACACAAATCAAAGTCCTCTAACTCTAAATCCAGTGCCTCTTCCATTTTATTCTGTTAATCTTAATCAAAAAACTTTCATTTAAAGAAAATGACCAAAAGGTGTTTGAAATGAGAGTAAAAAGTAAATTTAGCTTTCTATAAAAGAATTTTTTTCCTTATTCAGATTTGGTCTGTCATAACCTGAAATGATGTCTTCTGACCAGAAGATTATTTATTTCTTATACTTTTATAAAAATGGAACTTAATAATTTTAGTGGAGGGAAGTACTGGTGTCTCCCTTCAGCCAGGGCTGTAATCGTCAAAGGTAAAGGGAAGATAGCTGGGTATAAACTGCTGTGCTTCTATGAAACGTGGAAAAGCTTTGATTGAAGTGAAGGGGAGCCTGGAAATTAGCAAGGCAAGGATTGACCATGCCCCCTGGTGACTGAGCAAAGATTCTGAAACAAATGTTTCAAGATTTGAGACACCTTTATGAGTTGAGAATTTGGGAGCTCCAGAGTTCTCAGTCGGTACACATTGTACTTTGGAATTAGGCCCAGAACCAACTCCAACACTTCTTTGCCAAGACAACCACTAGCAAGAGGATCAGCCTAATGCTGATCTGCCTTGCTAGAATATAAGAACTTGGAAGGATTTGTTTAGATGATACAGATTTAAGGTGAAGGTGAAATACTAATTCAATAGTGTTATAAAATGTTTTATGTTTTGATTTAGAGCTGGAAAGGATGCTAAAGGTCAGTCCAACTTCCTCATTTTACAGATGAAGAAATTGAGACACAGAACAATTAATTAATTTGGTTAAGGTTATATATGTAATTAATAGCAGAGATGAAATGCAAATCAAAATCCTATGACTCAAAATACATTGTTTTCTCCATTCTGATCTGTTTGAGTATAAAACTCAAGATATATGATTTATATTAAGCATCAAATATTCTTCTACTGCCTTTTTTTTGGAAGAAGACTAAATGAGGTAAAATTAGGGTTTAGGTGATTCCTCCCTGGGTTCTGGGTGAGATTATGAAGAGTCAGAGAGTGATCTTTTCTATTTCAGTGCTGGGATCCCAATCCTTTTATCTCCTCACTGTCCCTCTTCCCATTCTCAGAATTGTCTTTCTCTAACTGGGGGCATAATCACAAGCCATTCACATATTTCATAATAACACTTCCAAAGGTAATATTACTATAAACACAGGGCCTTTTAAATCCACCTATATGTATTAGAAACATAACCTTAGCAACTTCTAGGCTCCAAATTTATAGTAATTTTCCCTTTTATTAACATTTTGGGGCTATTATTGATCAAATTCCATTATTTTTGTGATACAGTTGCTATCTAGGAAGTCTGGGCCTAAAACAGAGTAGGAGACAAGATCAAGCAAGTTCTACTGAAGATTGGGCTGAATCTTACCACAAAGGGCTAAAGAAAGTTTGCCCACACAATTTGGGAGTATAGGATCAAATTTTGACCCAAGTATAAGTCCTCAATCTAGATACTGAGGCTGAATATATTTATAATGGAAGAAAATGCCAAATACAATGAAGAAACACCTTAGACTGAGAGATGTGTAAAGGTGGAAAATCTAGCAGAATAATTCCAAGTAAAGCCTCAAAGAAATAAATATTGTAGTCACAAGGACCATGAAGGTACCTGGAAGAAATTTTTTAAAACATAAAAAATGAAAGAGTTAAGGAGGAAAAAATGGTAAGAAGAATCGATACCTTAGAGCAGACAGTAAGAAATGTTATCCAAGAACTGAAAGTCCCCAAAATTCAAGTAGGCCAAATAGAAATAATGACTCAATGAGAAAACAAAACACTAAAACAAAATCAAAGATTAAAAATAAAACCAAAAAAAATAAGAAATATTTTAAATGACCTAGAAATCATTAAGGTAAAATAATCTAAGAATTCTGAGACTTTCTGAAAATCATGACAAAAAATTCCTGGATAATATGTTTCAAAAAATCATGGATGAAAACTGCCCTGTTCTCTCTCTCTCTCTCTTTCTCTCTCTCTCTCTCTCTCTCTCTCTCTCTCTCTCTCTCTCTCTCTCTTAGGGCAATTGGGGTTAAGTGACTTGCCCAGGGTCACACAGCTAGTAAATGTCAAGTGTTTGGTCTGAGGCCAGATTTGAACTCAGGTCCTCCTGACTCCAGCACCAGCATCCTATTCACTGTGCCACCTAGATGCCCTTTTTGTTTTGTTTTTTATTTTGTTTGTGTTTTTGCCCTGTTCTCTTAAACCACAGTGAAAGCTGAAAGAATGCATTAGTAAAGTAATGAAATAAACTCCAAAATGAAAATTTGGAGGATCATCATAGCCCAAAATCCAGAGGTTCTCAGTCAAAGAAAAAAATACTGTAAACTGACAAAAAGGAGTTCAAATGCAAAGAAGTCACAATGAGGATCACACAAGACTTGGCAGCTGCCACCATATAGGCTAGGAGAGTTTAGAACACAATATTCTGAAACAGAAAATACTATGGCTTACAACCAAAATAACATATCTAGCAAAAATGGGTATAAGTTCTATGGGGGGGAGGCAATGGACTCTTGACGAGATTGAGAATTTCCAAGCATTGATGAAAAGAGCAGAACTGAGTATCCATTTTCAAATGCAAGTGCAGGATGAGTGAGTGAGTGAGAGAGAGAGAGAGAGAGAGAGAGAGAGAGAGAGAGAGAGAGAGAGATTTGATCAATTGAAAGGATTGTGTGAGGATGAATTGTTTATATGCTGATAAGATAGTGAATAAATGTCTTCTCAGAAACCTGATATTTTTGAGTATCACTAAAAATGACAAATAGGACATAGAGAGGTTTTGAAGGGTAGTGTTGTTCATTTTTGATGATAACCTTCAAATTGCTGTATTACAGACCCCTGAGGTTGTATCAATTTGCATAAACTTCCAGGGGAAAGACTCCAGACTTCATTGGCAACTTATTGAATGATTTAACTGCCTTTACTGCTTGAACTCTCTTCCTCATATCCAAATAAAATAGGTTTTATGTTATGTATGTTCCTTTCTTTTGTCTTATTTCAGTGATAACTAAGGCCTGGTCATCATTTAAATGTAATTCATATGTTTGAAGATCATCATGAAATTTCTCAATCTAAATAATCTCAGTCTCTTCTTCACATGTCATTTGTCATTTCTTTCATCATCATTGTAATTTTTTACTGAACATTCTCCAAGTGATAGTCTATATGGAGAAATCCAACTATTTTCAATCAACATGCAAAAAAACCTTCCTTTAATTATGCAAATAAACCCTCATCAAGTGATGAAAAAACTTTTATGATCAAAATTTCCTCACAGTGTCCAGTTTCAATGGACTTTAAGAGAGACTTTAATAATCAACCTAATAAAGAGTACTATTTGAGACTTTAATGTCACAATGTACCCATTAAAAGAGCTAATATAATTGCAGGATTCATTGATAGAAGGATGGTTAGTGAGATACAAATGTATCATTTACAGATATCTATTACATATGAATGTCTGCCCAAGCTAGTGACCTGTTAGCAGCGTTACTTTCTGAAAATGAATGTGGGGATACAATGAACATCCTTTACCCATCAGAAATTCTTAAATTCTTTTAGCAAGAAGAAGGCAGGACAACATGGGGCTACCAAATCTCTTAGGGAAAAAGAAGTTAAATCTGCCCTAGTCTCCTCCCCCAGAAAAAGAAACAAATCTTCTAAAAGAGTATTAATGGTAAAGGATTTACATCTGGCATGCATTTAGAACTATGATCAATGTATGAAAGTCACATGGAGGCAGATTTCAGCTCAACATAAGTTTTCCAGACTGTCTAGAAATTAAATGGACTGCCTTGTAACACAGTAATCATATATATTGTAGAGCAAATTCTTGAATTAGGTAGGATGTTAGATTAGAATCACTGATGATAATAATAGAATCTCAGATTTAAAAAAAAACCCTCAAAATTCATCTAGTCAGACAAATACTTACAAAGGAGAACCATTCCCACAAATTAGGCATCCTCAAAATTTCTATGAAACTGAAAAATCCATACTCATGGAATCACAGGACATGAGAGGTAGAAGAGACCCCAGATCCTGTAGCTAGACTAATGTGTGCCTGAATAGTAACATTGTCTGTAATGTCTCTCTGAAAGATTCATCTAGCCTTCACTTGAAGGACTCTTGAGGCAGCACATTTCACATTTCACAGGATCACAGAATTTCAGAATTGGAGAGAACCTTTTCTTTTTTAATAAAAGAGTTTTTAATATTTAATAAATTATCTTTACATTCATCAGAACTGAATATGATATTCTACAACTTCTACTTTTTAGTAGGACCAACATCTATCCCACAGAGGGTAGGCTAGTATTCTTAAAACATAATGAAAACATGCTCTACTCAATTGGTCCAAAGGATGAAAGCTTGAACTGTCATTGTTGCATCCTGCTTCCCTAAGTATAAGTCTTGTCGTACTCCACTGACTCTGTATGCCACTGTGTCAAATGGAGAAGCAGGGGAACTTTGCCCAGCTGAATCAATGCCATTTCCTTGATAAATATTCTTTCCATGATATTGTTAAACAATAAGAATCAGCCCAGAAAATTTGGCAAAGTTGGCAGGATTCGACTGAAATAACCTCATAGGTGACCTCATGGTTGAAGCAGAAAAAGGACAAAGTAAAGGAAGGGGATTCTGGGTGGCCAGATGCCATAATAATTACAGACTTTGCATGTTAGACCTTTCTTTTGATTACATACCAACATTCATTTCAAGGGAACAGGGAAAGGATTGCTATTTATCCCATGGGGTTAAAAACTGAATTGTTAGTAGGCAAGCATTTAGCAATTTACAAGTGTAAATGTGATCTGGGTCTTTAAGAATCATCTCATGAAGATAATTAGTATTGTAAAAAGCTGTTTGCTTACTTCGAATAACTTTGTATTTGGGGTGATTGTGAGCTCCCCACCCACCAAGCTGTGGAAGGCCCAGGCACTCTCTGAAGAGTGTTAATTTGGGAGTTGTCTAAGAACTATGTTGAATGGACTACTTGCAACTCTTTACAGGAATTTTGATTAAGTGCTGTGTCACATGGATTCTGTTGTGAGTTTAGTAAAAAGCAGTGAGGGAGGTACTTGAAAGACTTAAATCTTGCTAGGATCCCAGAGAACTTTCCAGAATTAGAGATATAGACAAATGTGCCAAACGTATTTCAGCTGATTTACTGATGATGGGGGTGGGGTGATTTGTGACAATTTAAAAAGGATATACAACCTTCTCCCTCCCTTCTGAATGTGTTACTAGTGACTCTCATCTGGGACTTCTGTTGAGTGATGGGTAAAGAGCCCTGGCACACACCCTAGTTACTCTCTCTCATCTCAGCAGAAATACTTCTTCTGTAAGACAGCTAGAGCACATAAACTGGCTTAGGGGAACCTAAAACTAGACTGCTTCTTTAGCTTTGAGGTTCATTTCCTGAGGAAACTTAAGGTAAGCAAACATCGATTTTGAACCACAGTCTAAGCCTTAGGAAAGCCCTATGATTCTGAGAGTTTGGGAGCTCTGGTAATGTTCTTCAAAGCTAATGATAAGCAAAAGGAATATCTGCATTGGACATGGTATCTATTGAAAGGAGAACCAGCTAAAGACCTGTTTTGGATTGTCACAATTCCTGGAGTTATCTGATCCATCTTGTGTGGCTGTTCTTGACCATATAAGTTAGTGGACCAGACAGGGGTCAGTGATGCTCTGTTCTGTGGGTACCATCAGTGGGTGGCACAGTAGATTCCAGCAGTGCAGTGAGCCCTGGAAGATTTGTCAGTGAGTCAAGCAACTAACATTTATTATGTACTTTGTGCCATGCACTGTGCTAAGCTCTGGTGATGTGAGAAGAAAGGCAAAAGACAGTACTTACATTCAAGAAGCTCACAATCTAATGAAGGAAACAAAATGTAAACAACTATGTACTAACAAGATATATATGGGATAGATTGGGAGTAGTCTCAGAGATTAAGGATGATTTGAAAAGGCTTCTTGCAGAAGGTGGGGTTTTAGTTGAGACTTGGAAGAATTCAGGGAAGCTAGGAATTGGATATTAGGTGAGAGAAAATTCCAGGCATAAAGGGTAGCCTATGAAAATACTTGGAGCTGGAGGTAGAATATTGTTAGCAATGAATGGTGAGGAGGCCAGTGTCATATAGAAAGACTGGAAAGGTCTGGGCAGGATCATCATATATCAAACAGGCTTTTGGGGATCAAATAGTGGAAGTGTTTGCAAGTGATCTATTTAGTGGCAACAATGGAATTGCTATGGGGTGGTAGGGAAGCAAAATTGAGATTCAACAAACTACCCAGCCCCTCGAATAGAAAGAAAGACCTTTGGCAGAGGCTGCTAAAGGGGGAGGTTGCAGCTTATGATCCAGGGAACACAGTGACTACTGAGAAGAGATAAGACAACCCCTGGCACAAGGATAGGCTGCAAGCAAGACCTCTAAGCTGTTATTACAGATGATCTTGACATGCAATAAATACTGGAAACTTTGCCTAGAACTGACATTATTTATGCTATGCAGCTCCTCTTCTTCATCACCACTTTACATCAGAAGACCCACTAAGAACTGAAAATATTTCACATCATCTACCACATGGACCAGATCATTAAGATCTTCTATTTGGTCTTTATGAGAAGGATGGGATAGAGAAGGCAGGGAATGCTATCATTTCTGGTCTTCAATAGTCTCCATATTGTCACTACTTCAGGAGGCTATCTTATTGATTGTTTTTGTTGGTTTATTTGTTTGCTATTTTTCTCTTGTATCCTGGAGAGCAGGAATCTCCCTTAATAGCCCAAAAGTCATTTAAGGGGTGTTAAGGCCCTTAAGAGACTCTGAGAGCACTAAAAAGGGATGGGATGTGGTAGGAGCAACATTATCTTCATGCAGGTGAGGCCAATTTTTCCTCCAAAAATAATGAAACCATCTTCAAGACTTGATTAGTAAGGATACTTCCTTCTGTTCTAATCTGTGTATTTTTAAAAGTATTTCAATGACATCATTTCTTTCTTTTTTTCTTTCCCTCTCATCACTCATCAGTTTCTCTAACACAACCCCAAATAGATGCTTTCCCTTGTAAAAAAAAAAAGCAAAAAATCCCAAGTATATTCAACTAAAACAAATCAACACCTCTACATCAGAAAATATATATCTGCCTCTCTAGCAAAGAAGTGAAAAACATGTTTCATAATTAAACTTCTTGAAGTAATGATTAGTTACTAAGTGATGAGAGTTTTGATGTCATTGAAAGCTAATTTCCTTTACATCATTACATAAAATTTTCTCTGGGTTCTGTTCACTTCACTATGCATTAATTCTTCGAAAAGTTTTCCCAGGCTTCTCTGTATATCATATTTTTAACTTCTTATGGCACAATAATAGTCCATTACATTCATAATTGGGTCAGCCATTCCTAAATTGATGGCCATCCACTTTATTTCCAGTATGTTCCTGAAATGAAACATATTGTTATAAATGTTCTTTTCTCTATGAGTTCTTCTCTTTGACATTTTTGGGATATAAGCAACTAGTGATATGGAATCTAAAGGTATGATAAGTTTAATGATTTTTTTGGGATATAGTTCTTAATTACTTCTCAGAAGGGCTTCCAATTTACACATTCATCAATGGTGCACCAGTGAGCCTATCCTCCCATGGTTCCTCCAGAAATTGCAATTTTTTTGTCATATTTACCAATCTGATGGGCATGGAATCTAAAAGTTGTTTTGATTTACAATTTTATTATTATTAGTTATTTGGAATATTTTTATAGCATTGTACTTCTTTTGAGAGATATAATAGGATGAACTGAGGTCCACTAGAGGTGTTCAGGGAGGATTAGCATATCTAGTGTGAGGGATTACTGAGCCCTTTTCAGGGCTGCTTATCACCTTTGGTACTCACCTACAACCCAATTCTCAAAGAAGTTACACCCTGGTAGAACCATGTTGGCACACAGGCTAAACAATCAAACCCATCAGTGAGTTGGGGATATATCTACCCCAAGCATGTGAAGACTTCCCTCAGTGGAACAGGTGGATGAGAATAATTTGTTCCAATGGCCATGAAAGCAGCTGAAGCAGGGCACTGTGGAGCACTTAGAGTTTGGTCAGACATCAAAAATGTCATCCACCACATCCCAAGCCATCACTAGTCATCTTGACTTTGGATCTACCACTGGACTTCGATGTCTCTGAAAGAGAGAGTGAGGCTGATGACTTTATGCAACTCTGATTGTGACAATCCAAAGCAGGTCTTTAGCTGGTTCTCCCTTCAATAGATACCATATCCAATGTAGATATTAAATCCAGTTTAAGCACAAATCAAGAGCTCGGAGTCTGCTTTAGTTTCTTCAAATAAAATGGGAATAATAACGCCTATCTTTCACGGTGGTGAGGATCAAAGGGATTAATATTTGTAAAGCACTTAGCACAGTACCTGGTACATGATAGGTACTTCAAAAATGCTTGTTTCCTTACTGCTATATGTCTATATCCAATATAAACATATTTACATATACATATATGTATATATATATACATATATATTATTTACATGTATCCACTCACTAGTTATTTTGGATATCAGATTGTTATCAAAGAAATTTGCTACAAGTATTTTCTATGGTTGATTAGTTTACCTTTTTATTCTACCATGTTGATATTGCTTGTGCAAAGGTATTTCAATTCCATATAATCAAAATTATCTATTATATTTGTCATCAGTATCACAAGTATAGTTAAGAATTTTTTATTATTCCATTGCTGTAAAATGTTTCTCTGTTCTTTCTAATCTAATTTGTTTATGACATGCACTTTTCATATTTAGACATGTATCCATTTGGGGGCTAATATGATATATGGGGAGAAATGTTAGGTTAAACTCATTTTTTTAAATAAAAAAAAATCTGTGTTAATGTCCTTGCAATTATCAAAAGCTCTGCATTTATACTCAACTATTTCTGGGTCATATTTGACTACCATATCATATAAGTACAAAATAGTTTTGATAAACAAAGCTTTAAAACATACTTTTTGGTCTATAACCCAAAGAAATCATAAAAACAGGAAAAGGACCCACATGTACAAAAATACTTATAACAGCTCTTTTTATGGTAGCAAAGAATTGGAAATTGAAGGGATATCCATCAATTGGAGAATGGCTGAACAAGTTGTGGTATATGAATATAATGGAATACTATTGTGCTATAAGAAATGATGAGCAGGTGGACTTCAGAAAAACCTGGAAAGACTTATATGAACTGATGCTGAGTAAAGTGAGCAAAACCAGGAGAACATTGTACACAGTAAAAGCCACGTTGTGCAATGACTGATTTTGATAGATTTGGCTCTTCACAGCAATGCAAGAACCTAAGACAACTCCAAAAGACTCATGATGGAAATTGCTATCCATATCCAGAGAAAAAACTATGGAGTTTGAATGCAGATGGAAGCACACTATTTGCTCTCCTTTTCCTTTGTTGTTTTGTTTTGTTTCTTCTTTTCTTGTGGTTCCTCCCATCAGTTCTAATTCTTCTTTACATCATGACTAATGTGAACATAGGTTCAATATGAATGTATATGTAGAACCTATATTAGATTACATGCTGTTTTGGGGGGGAGGAGAGGGAGAAAATTAAAAACTCAAAATCTTATGGAAGTGAATGTTGAAAATTAAAAATAAATAAATTATAAGAAAACATACTTTTTAATTGGTATTAGTAACCCCAATCATTTTCACATTTTTAAGCAGCTCCATTGAAATTCTATTTTAAGTTCCTTGAGAGCAGAGATCCCCCTACCCTGTCCCTTCCTTGGAATCCTTAGCATTTCATGTAGTTCTTGACACATAGTGGCCATTTAATACAAGCTTGTTGACTGACTGACTGACATTTCCATATTGGTTTTAATATATTTCTATAACAATCTGTGAATGTAGCATGTTGTATATGTGTGTATTTACATGTCTTCATACTTCCTCTATCCAGTTCAAATAATTGTAAAATTGCTGAGATGTTCACATCACCCAACCCCACCTCCACATTTATACATTAGATTTCTGATGCAACTTAATCATGAGAAATAGAAAGCCCCTCACTAATCTTTCTCATTTCTTCTGATTTCCCTCTCTTCTTTCCTTTCTCAGAATTAACACAGCAAAACAAAACCACTCACAGGATTCTCCTTCTCTGGGATCGTTGATGGTGGTAAGAGTTTAAAGAGAGATTTGTTGTTATTAAAATTTAAGCACTGAGTCATGATTTAACTTCTTTGACTAGCTTTTAATTTTTTTTTATTTACCTTTTTAGATTTCTTTTGTTTCTTATATCTGGATTTCAAAGAATCTACCAAAATGGGCTTTCCTTCAGGAATATATTCTATTAGAAATGTCTTTTCTTCTCTGTTGGATTATTCTCAGTTTTGCAGAATAAATTTAAGTTTCAAAAGAATCTCCCAAGAGATTTCTTAGTGCTCAAAGAGCAGCGGCCTTACTCTTCTTCCCTCCCAAAATCCCCAGTGAGATTCACAAGTATTGCTACTTACACTTTTAGAAAAATAAAGCTCACACATCTTGGGGTGATAGAAGCAGGTCTGGGGCTTTGCTGCCCCTTACCCCAAACAATACATGATCTGAAATACAAATGGTCCTCGTGGGTTTTCCAAGTGGTCTTTTTTTTATTAAACATATTCTCAGATTAGTGATGTTGTAAGTAAAAATTAGAACCAATAGGAGGAACCACCAGAAAGAGGAAACAAAACTCAACAGAAAAGAAAAAAAATAGCAAGTAGTATACTTCGATCTGCATTCAAATTCCATAGTTCTTTCTTTGGATGTGAATTGCATTTTCCATCATGAGGCCCTTGGAGATGTCTTAGATCCTTGTATTGCTGGGAAAGGTTAAGTTTATCAATATTAGTCATGGCACAACATGGCTGTTATTGTATACAACATTCTCTTGGTTCTACTCACTTCACTCAGCATCAGACCATACAAGTCTTATAATTTCACTTTTTAAAATCTTTCATTTAATCCATTCCATCCAGTCTTAGAATACTTGTGGCTAAACTATTCATTTTTGTCCCCTGAAGCACTACTTAAACTTATCAAAGTGTTAATCATTTTTTTTCTAAAATTGACTCTTGGGTTTATTTTAATCCATAGTCTTTCTTACTTGTATTCATAGTCTTTGTTTCTATGTCCCACTTCAATTCTTAGACTGGGGTTTTGTGCCAGGGCAAAGTTTTGTTCCATCCAACTCTCTTGCATAAGGTGGTTAGGCCTCAGTCTTGTCAATCCTATAGTCTAGATGTCTTTGCCATTGGCCTGCTATAGTTTTGGATAGGGTATTAAATCCCTTCCCCAACATATTCTGTAGCCCTCTCCTGAGACAGGGAACTGAGCCTAAATATGGGACAGACCTCTACCTCTACTTGAATCCCTGGTTTCTATGGGGGTTTCCTCATCAGATTGTCTATACCATGCTCCTCACCTGCTATATGATAATAGTATCAAAAGTAACTTCTTTCTTTTTTCTTCCTAAATATTTCTAGACTAATATTTTAGTTGTCAAGTCTAGAATTTTGGCAAGAATCAATATCAAGGAGCCAATAATTTGCAGAATCTCTTAGTTTCCTTTTAAAGAAGTACTTCACTTCTTTAGTTTCCTTATTGTTGAAAGGAGTTTAAGCTAGATAATCTGTATTTGCCATTCCTACTCTTACATTTTACAACTTGATGATGGTAGTTCCATTAGGCTTTATAGCACCAGCATGCCTTACACTAGTTTTCAATTGTACATGGTATTTAAGTGAATCTCATTAAATCACTATTCATATTAAAATCTTTATCAGAATAATTTTTGCCTATGGAATATCAGGGGAGAAACACACACATATATATATATACACACACATATATACTTTTAAAAAATATTATTGTGTTTTGTTTTTTTTTTGCTTTTTGGTGAGGCAATTGGAGTTAAATGACTTGCCCAGAGTCACCCAGAGAGTAAGTGTCAATTGTCTGAGACTAGATTTGAACTCAGATCCTCCTGACTCCAAGGCCAGAATTCTATCCACTACACCACCTAGTTGCCCCTATTACTGTGTTTTTTTAAATTTTTAAATTAATGTATGGATTCATATTCTTTCTATTATATTATTTATTGTTCTTAGGGATTTTATGTATGTATATACATATGTATATGTATATGTGTATGTATATGTATATGTGTATGTGTATGTATATGTATATGTATATGTATGTGTATGTGTATGTGTATATGTATGTGTATATATATGTATATGTGTATGTATATGTATATGTATATGTATGTGTATATGTATATGTGTATGTATATGTATATGTATATGTATATGTATATGCATATGCATATGTATATGTATATGTATATGTATATAAATGCCAGTCACAAGTACCCCTGAAACTTCAACAAGGTTACTGGATTTCAATTTCACTATTTCTCAGACTTGAGAAGAAAGATCATGGCTTGCTGTTTTGTTTGACTGGAATGAGTAATAAGATTGGCTCTGGATGCACTAGGCCAGGGGTGGAGAACTTGCAGACTTGAGGCCGCATGTGGCCCTCTAGGTCCTCAAGTGCAACCCTTTGACTGAATCTAAACTTCACAGAACAAATTCCTTTAATAAACGGATTTGTTCTGTAAAACTTGGACTCAGTCAAAAGGCCACACCTAAGGACCCAGAAGGCCACACATGGCCGTAAGGCCACAGGTTCCCCACCCCTACGCTAGGCTGCTGAGTCCAACTTTCCCTCCTTGTACTCCCTCTATTTAGACCTTTTGCTCCTACTCAGAAATGTTCACTGCATATATACAGTACAGTGTCAATCTTACTGTTGCTATTTTTGTCAGCAGTCATACTTTATATCCAGATTTTGGAACTAGAGGGAAGTAAGATCTGTGCAGTCATTCACATCTGGCAGAGCTTCTAAAATTGGCTGGGATTTGCTTGTATTTACAGCATGCCTAAAAAATGCAAGCCTCCATGAGGCAGGAAATCTGACAAGTAAAAAAATGACTCAGTAATTTACAGAGTTGAGGTAATGGGCTTGTTCATGGTAAAGGCAGCTATCCTTGTGTGTGTGTGTGTGTGTGTGTGTGTGTGTGTGTGTGTGTGTGTGTACGAATGTGTGTATGTGTGGACTGTGGTATGCGCCTGCTGGCCTGTGTTTGGTTTAAAATAAGATTCTAGTTGCCAAAGGGAGAAAAAAAAGAATAAGTTTATTCTCCTTAGTCTATTCTACTTCTAATGGAGACAACAGTCTCCAATGGCCAGTAGCCCTAATCCCTTTTGTCTGGACATGTTATTAGTTGAAGTCTTAAATCTTGAGATATAGCCTTTTACTTTATCATGCATTTCCTTTTATTGGCAATGATATCCATCCACTCACACATCAGAGACTCCTAAGCAAAATGTCCTAAAGTGAATTCTGACTGTATGCTGGGTTATAGCATTTGCCTTATTACCTGATGAAATCAGAATCTCATTTATGTTCAACTCAACAGCACTGAAATATAAAATGTCTTTAGTATGGTGTTGTCACAAAACTATAGAACTGTATGGAGAAAGAATTAATTAACCACTATAGGAAAGAAGGGAGAAGAAATTGTTTTATTTTTTGAAATGAAACTAGTAATAAGTAAAGTAGTCAAAATGATTGTTTTTTTTTCCTTTTCAAGCTTGTTCATGTTTTACATGGCATAAGACTGTATGACTGGAAATAAACAGAACTATTAGCGCACTGAGAGAATATTACCACTTAATCAGGTTCTAGATGGCTGGTTATATCACTATAAAAGTTGATCGGTTAGTGTTTCATACCCTGAGAAAAGAAGAAAAGAAATATGGAGTATGAAAGGTGAAATGAGACTCAACAAAAAGATTCCAAATGTTGAATAAAATTCATAGAATCATATAAGTATAACCATTCCAAATAAAACATTAACTTTTATCTAATTTTTGTGCTTTCCAGGATATTTTCTTTTATTTTTTAAAATCAATATTTAGTTCATTATTTCTCCCTATTGGATTGAGATTCGAGATTGGAGACCTTGGAGGCAAGATTTCAAACCATACTTGCAGTCAGCTGATTCACAGTTCTACCAGCAATATACTAGAGTACCTATCTTCCTACAACTTATCCAATATAGACTATTCCTATATTTTGTCACATATATAAACGTGTGTATAAACCTATGTATAATGTAATACGTATGTATATATTTGGCCGCATATCCAGTTAGAATATGTTGTGTAATATGATGTATCATTTTGACCTGAGCCTAATTTCTGCCAAAGTGCTTTATGTTTTGCCAGTGTTTTTTTTTTAATCAAATAAGGAATTCTTTTCAAAGCAATTTATATTTTTAAATTTTTGAATATTTGATTTAGTTCTGTTTCCCCCAATTTTGTCTGTTTTGTCGTTCCAATAATCAAAATTTCTATTTTTTAAACTGATACCAAATGGTTTTGATTTCTGCTGTTGTGTAATAGAGTTTTAGGACTGGAAATGCTATTGCCCTACATTTTTTTTTCCATTTCAATTGGTATTCTAGATTTTTTTTCTCCAAGTGAAATTTTATTTTATTACTATTTTATCCAGTACCACAAAATATATCTCTAATGGTTTAATTGGCATAGCATTAAAACCTTAAACTAACTTTGCTAGTATTGTCATTTTTTATCATATTGGCATAGCCCAGCCATGAGTAGTGAATATTCCTTCAGCTATTTCTTTCAGCAGCAATTTGAAATTGAATCTATATAAATATGTTCTGTGTTTTGATAGATTGATCAGCAATTACATTAGGCATTTTGTAGTTATTTGGAATGTTATTGCTCTTTTTTGATTGCTCTTCTTTTTTGTTATTATACTGAAATTGACATTTGTAGATTTGTTTTATAGCCCAATGTTTTTGCCAAAGCTGTCACTTTTCTTAATTAATAACTTTTCTAATTCTCTAAGATTTTCTAAGTAAACTCTCAGGTCATCAGCTAATGGGGATAGACTTATCTCTCCCCCCCCATCTCTATACCTTTAATTATTCTTTTTTATGAGTAAAGTAGCATTTCTAGAACTATTTCAAAGTGGGCATCTTTGCTTTAGTCCTGTATTTGTTGGAAATCTACTAGTGTATTCTCATTGCATAAGATTCTTGCTTTTGCTTTTATATAGATTACACTACATGCATTATATTACATATATTACATAGATAATTTTTATGCTATTATAAAAAGTTCTTTTATGCCCATAATGTAGAGCTTTTATCATAAAGTTGTATTTTGTCAAAGACAAATAGTTCTTTAAATTTGATGGAATTCTCCTGTCAATCCATCAAGACCAGGAGTTTTTTCTTTGGTAGTTCCTTTAGAGATAGTTCTGTTTATTCTTCTTAAATAGGATTATTTAGGATCTCATTTCATTCTTCAATACATTATTCTGCTACATTTTAGCTGATATTCTTTATTTCTTTGGTATTCTCAGTTTTGTTAGCATACAACTGTATGTAGTAGATTCTGATAATTTTTTTAAATTTTCTTTTAGTTTTGCTGTGATTTCACTATATTTGCATTTTTGTTGCTCTTATTTTCTGTCTGTTTAATTAGATTGGCCAAAGGTTTATGAATTTAGTTAGTGTTATCAAAAAGGAACAGCTCTTAGGGGTGCTTATTTCTATAATCTTTTTAATTTCCATTTTATCTTTTGTGCAATTAGATATAAGTATGTATGTGTATAAATCTATTATTTGTATATAACATATATGTATTATTTGTATATAACATCTCTTTTGTGCTAATTAGATATAAGTATGTATGTATATATATGTTATTTGTATGTAACTATATATAAACATATATATAACTATACACATGTGTGTATACACACATATAATTGCCTTTATAGATTTTGCCTTGTGATAACCATACCGCTTGACTCATTGTGGCATTGAGTAGATCCTTGCTAGATACACAAAGCCTATATAAACAGAGCACAAGCTCCAGTATGTGTTACACTTGTGGCTCCAAGAAGCTATAGCCTGTGCATCAGCTACATCCTGATGAACTATCTCAGCAGATGAGCTAAAACAGGTTGAGGGTAACTGATGAGTCCCTAACTCATCAATGACTTAAGGGGATGGCTATCCTAAGCATGCGAAGACTTCCTCTAGCAGAATGGATGGATGAGAACGATTTGTTCCAATCTCTATGAAAGCAGTTGAAGCAGGCACTGTGGGTCACTTAGAGCTTGATTCTGCATCTAAGATGCCAGGCCAAGGTCACCCACTGCATCCTGGGCCACCCCCAGTCGTCTTGACTTTTATCTTGCCCCTAAACTTCAACGACCCTGGAAGAGAGAGTGAGGCTGTCAACTTCTAGCAATTCTGCCTCACTTAAATTCAATTTACAGGCAAGTCAAGATATTACCTCATGATGTCATTGGTCACCTTTGAAAACAAAAGAAGAACAGCAACAACCAAGCTGAAAGGATCCACATACAGGCCATATTTTCTAAGCTAAATTTGTAAGGATTACCACCAGGGGATTGGCCACCACAGGCCCAACATCTCATGGCACTATTTACTAAGGTTTGGAGAGCTCACTGTTCTTCAACGAGAACAGGACTGCCCACATGGATAAATTAACATCTCTTTGGTGATGCTGAAATCTTGATCCCCAGGTAGGGGTGAGGGAGGAGAGGCAGGGATGATTCTTTCCACATATGTATAAAAACTTTTTTATATTTCAAAAGAACCAAGGACTTTCACTCTAGCCAAAAAATAGGGTCTATGGTAGATGCCTGTGTTATGACAGACTGAAACACTCCCTCACTCAGCCCAGCTGTAGCCTATCTAAAACAATTATCACAGCAGTGGCCACTAGCCCAGAAACAACATCAGCAGTTTGAATCCCTGAACAGGAAGGAAGCTGAAACAGTTATAGAAATCCTGCCCATGTGATGATGATATGTAGGTTTCTCCTTGTCTCATTTCTTAGTTCTCACAAATCAAAATAGAGCTTGAAATATGACTGATACACAAATAAGGATAGTTTAACTGCTAGTAAATGCTCATTTTATGTGTTTTTATACTTTTCTCCACTTCCTGTGATTTAAAAAAACAACTCGTTAACAGTCCTTTTAAAAGTCTGGCTTCAACACTAAACCTTGCTCCTACACATGGCCTGAGTTAAAAACAGGAGATTGTTTTCATCTCCAGAATTCATCAAATGCCAAAATAAATGTACATTAAATTGTATCATTTTTTTAAAATTTGGATTATCTTTTTTTTCCCTACTCCCTCTTCAGAAGGCAGCAAAACTTAGTGAATACAAAGAAACTAGAGAGTGACCTCATGAGTAGTATGATTTGCAGTTTTAATCATCACATGATTCATTGACCACATCTTTTGTCTTTAATCTTCTGAAACAGATTTGTAAAATAGAATCATAGAATCTGAGAGTTCAAAAAACTTCAAACTGAGCCTATCCTGTCTAAAAATCTTGAAGAAATTGTGATCCAGCCTCTTTTTAAGGTCCACTGGTAACAGGAATAAGCTCCATCTTTAGGTGGCCCATTCACCTTTTAAGCAAGTCTCACTGTTAAGAAATTCTTTCTTTTGTTGATTCTAAATCTGTCTTTACAGCTTCCATTCATTTTTTGTATTCACCCTTGTAGGGCCAAGAAAGGAAAGCCTGTTGAACTTCCATGTGGCAATCCTGGGTTTGAGGAAAAGATGATTAATTCAGGTTTGGATACCTTGAATTTTAGATTTTAAGATTTCTAGGTGGAAAAATCCAGGGGCCGCATTATACAGTGCAAGAAGCATGTCATTTGATGTGGAAGGACCTGAGTTCAAGTTCCATCTTTTAACTTACTGTCTTTGTGCCCTTTGGCAATTCATTAACTTCTTTGGGTGTCATTTCTCTCAAATGAAAAATTAGGTTTAACTAGAAGACTTTGAAGATCTCTTCAACTCTGGAGTATACTGGTAAATGTTTAAGAATTAGCTCTCTAGTGGAGAAAAATATACATAGAACACATTTAATTTGCGTTATTAATATTTTCTCAACTGCTTTCTTATATCTTTCTTATATCAATAAGATAGTAAATCAAGCCTTGATTTGCTATGTTTGCAGTCTGAAGTGTAGATGTTCACAATGAAAATTTAACAATTAGTTGTTAGGTTCAAAGCAGGTTCAGTATAACTCTACCACATCCCTGCTTCCTCCTGAAAATCTCTGATCCTATGAAATACTTGAAGAACATCATAGCATACAACCCTTCCCCACAAATCCAAACAAGTTTGTGTGACTTCTCCATGGCAAACACCCTTAGTTCCTTCAACTAATCTTCATATTGCATATTCTCATGTCCTTTCATCACGGTGGGGGGAAAATGTCTCCAGATTCAAACCTTCAGTCTGCCATTTTCTTTGTTATTGAAAATTTAACATACTTGAAATATTTCTCTATGGGGCCTGGCATATCATAATCACTTAATAAATGCCTGCTGATTTCTTGATGATACAATTCAATAAATTTTGTGGTAGTTCAAATTCTTGCATAGAACTATTCTTTATAATTTTTAATAAAGTAGAAATCTGAAAAGAATATGTACCTCTTAAAGTAAGTAACAGATGGAAGGCAATCTGAACATAGCTAAAACAAGGCAATTCTGTACCTTAGGCAAAGTTTGAAAATTTTATACCCTTTGTCTTACTGTGCACTATTAGTTCTGACACATGAAATTTAACTTAATATGAAATGAATGACCATAGGCCATAGAAAATAGAATATTATAGCATTAAAAAAGAAGTGTATTGGGGAAAGCTGGCTGTGAAATCCAGATTATTTGGTTTCTCACCTCCCAATCCAGTTAATAAAATCACAGAAAAGTACAAGCAACAGAGACAATAAGTCATTAATTTCATAAGCTAAGTAGAAAGAAGGATTTTTGCTTTATAACCCCTTTATAAGTTTTAAAGATTTCTTTGATGAAATTGAATAGCCACTAGCAATTGGCTGACCAAAAATGTCATATCCTCATGGCCTTTGAAAACAAAAAAAATATATAAAACAAAATAGGAGAGTCTCTAGAAAAACAAAGATTAGAGGCAGCTCTGAGGAGAGTAACTTCTGGTAGCAGAAAAGAGAGCTAGGCACTGATTGATGACAGAATTAGCTCTGTCAGTCAAGAGTCAAACTGTATGTGGGGAGGGAGGGGGGAGGATAGGCCCAAAAAGTCCATTTAAGATCTGTCAAGGGGATATTGAGTCTTGAAATTAGCTAGAGGTTTCCATGAGACAAGAAAGGACATTATAATTCCAGAAGTGTGAGTTCCCTTGGCCAACTGTTTTCCTTATATGTGACTCACTATCAATGTACCATACTGCTGTATGCATGTGCCCACTTTTTCCCCTCAATGATAAGTATATTTGTGGGAGAGTAAACTCTAGTCTTATGGGAGGATCTTTTATACCCACTGTCCTTACTATGTTATCTTAGTAAATGTCACCATTTTGAGTTAAATATGTCTGATTGTTGTTAAAGATAAGCACTCTAAGGGGGACTTGTGAGCTATTTATACTAAGATACATCCACAGAATATTATTGAGCCTGGGGGTGGCTGCTCCACTGAGTATACAGGCTACAACTTGTGAGTACCAAGTTGGAGAGGTAGCCCACTGGGTATTTAGAAAAAAAGGAATTTTACTAAGTAGTCTTCATAGGTTCCCCTTTGTGTGTTGTGCCCTATGAAGATACCTGCCTTGTTTATGTAGAGCTTCTTAGGGGTACTCAGCTACATTGTTCTTTGAGCATGAAGAGATGAGAGAAACCAGTATTTGCTGGAAGGACCTGTATGATTTCTGTGCTTAATATCAAGGAGCTAGAAGTTCTTGGGTTCAAAAATATTAGCTTCACCAACTTGCAATCAAATAGCCTAAGCCTTTATCATTTTTTAAAGTGAGAATATGGAGAAGGCCATAAACCCTAAAGCAAAGAAATATATTTGGAATGGTTATTAGTTTTTGTTTCATTTATTGAACAAAATGTAAAAAGGGCAATTCTGGAATCTTCCTATGCATAAGTTGGTAGAAATGTTAGCATCACTGAAAAAAATGGATATGGATTTTTTTTTGATTGTATGAAAGTTAACAGTTTTCCTACATAAATACCTGAGTCAATGTCATATGACACCTACCACTTGAAGGATAATTCCAACAGGATTCATAGCTGAAACTATATTGTCTATCTAGTCTCATTCAGATTCATATTTCATTTTTATGAACAGACCTAGCCTTCATGCAAAGTATCAAAGGCTCAAGTTTCAATCAATCTAAAAGCATTAAATTGGCAATTCCTCACTATGTATCAGGAACCATGCTAGGTTGGTTGGTTATTGCCCTTCATGCTTGAAAAATACCAAAATAATATCACTATGGAGAGGTCAAGTGCATTGTGTCCAGCTGTGGCTGATTGGACCAATGTGATTTCAGAAAGCTCTACCACAGGTTGGGTACAATTAATCCATGTGAACATTTGGAGTGGAGATGTCCCTAAATTTGTGCATCTCATGTTTCTTTTGAGCTACTGCAATTCTTCTTTGCTCAGATAGCACAGTGCCTTCTTGGATGCAGGCATATCATGCTAGGCATTCCCATGCCAGTTTCTTCCATGTCTCACAATCAATTCCAAAGTTCTTCAGAGAGATCTTGAAAGTACCCTTGTATCCCTTCTCCATGTGAGCACTTGCCTTGTGTGAATTGTTTGTAAAATAGTCTTTTAAGCAAACATATGTTTAGAATTAGAACAATGTGGCCAGCCCATTGGAGCTGTGCTCTCTACAGTACAGTTTGAATGCTTGGAAATGTAGCTCAAGAATGGACCTAAGTGTCTGCTACCTTATCTTGCCAGGTGATCTTCAGAATCATCTTAGGACAATTCAAATGGAAGTGGATAAGTTTCCTGGCATAGCCCTGCTATACTGTCCTGGTTTCACAGGTGTACAACAATGAGGTCAGCATAATGGCTTCATAGACTTTCAGTTTGGTAGGCAGCCTAATACCTCTTCTCTCCCACATTTTTCTTTGGAGCCCCCCAAACACTGAGCTAACTCTGGCAATACATGTATCAACCTCATCATTTATGTGTACAGCCCTGGAAGGCACACTGCCAATGTGAATTTATTCACAACTAATAAAATTTCTCCATTTGTTGTAATCAGTGATTCTATGAATGAATCATGTGGTGCTGGCTGGTAGAGAACCCCTGTTTTCTTGATGTTAATTGTCAGATCAAAATTAGCACAAGTGGCAGAGAATTGATCCATACTCTGTTGCTTCTCAGCCTCAGAGGTTGCATTGAGTAGCAATTATCTGCAAATAGAAAACTGTACACCAACTCTTCCTTCACCATAGTCTTGGCTTTTAGCCTTTTTATTTTAAATAATTTACTGTCAGTGAGGTAGCTAGCTGCACTTGATGCCATTTTTGTCCTTGTCGAAAGAATCTGACAACATCACTGAAAATATCATGCTAAAACATGGGAGCAAGCACATAGCCCTGCTTTACTCCAAAGATGACTGGGAAAGTGTGAGAGCATCATCCATTATCCAGAACCCACACAAGCATGACATCACGAAGCTGGTATGCAATATGGATAACTTCTCTGGGCAACAAAATTTTGTCATTGTCTTCCACAAGCCCTTATGACTGACAATATCAAAAGCTTTGGTCAGATCAATGAACATTGTATACACACCTCTGTTCTGCTCCTGGCATTTTTCTTGAAGTTGTTGGGCAGCAAGCACCACATCACCTTTTCTGAAGCCACATTGACTCTCAGATAGATGACCATCTAGAACCATGAAGGATGAGGACTCTGATAAGAGGATTCTGGCACAAATCTTGCCATCAATGACTAAGAGAGAGACATCCTTCCCTCTGTGGTTGTCACAGGACAACATATTTCCTTTTTTCCTTTATAGAGATGGACCATGGAAGCACCCTTGAACTCCTGGAAGATGACTTCCTCTTGCCATATAACCCAGAAGATTCCCATTAGCTTTTTTTATGAGCAATGGACCCCCTGCCTTATAAATCCCAGTTGGAAGAGAAACAAGAACAGGTCCTTTGCTTCATGAGAGGAGCCTAATGACATTCAAAACTTCTTCAGCTGGAAGTTTGACTAAAGAGGGATTGATTTCAGCCTGAGATAAATAGTCAATAACTTAAGCATTGGTTGATGACAGTCTGTTGAGAACACTATAAAAGTATTTAGCCCATCTCTCCAGGATCATGTCCTTATCACTAATCAATGTGGCTCTATCAGTGCTGATGAGATCTACCACACATCTTTGGTCCATAAATAGCCTTTCAGGCATCATAAAAGCACTTTGGATTGTTACTATCAGTATAAAACTGAATTTCATTTGCCTTCTTATTTAACCAAGAATTCTGTATCTCTTTAAGCTTCACTTGCCCTTTTCTTTGGATGGTATTAAATGTTGCCTTCATAGATATGAACAAACTATCCTGTTGGTAAACCCCATGGAGTTCTCATTTTTCATTTCTCAGTTTCTGAATTTACCCATCATTTTCGTCAAACCAATCCTGATGTTTGTGAATGTTCTGGCCCAGATGAGTAAATGTGATCCTGTACACCAAATTTCTTAAAGCTGCTCACTACTTTTTTGCTCCATTGTTGCCAACCATTTGTTAGTTCAGCTTTATCTCCAAGTTATCAACAAACTGTTCAGTATGGAGAAGTACTCTAATCTGTTGACATTAAGTCTTCTGGTAGTTGTCTTGTCTTGGGGTTCCTGCTTTTTTTTATTGAATACAAATGTTTATCTTAGAGAGGATAAATCTATGATCAGTCTGGCTTCTTGCGCCACACATCACCTTCATCACTCTCACATCCTGTCTGTCTCTTCTCCTTATAATCACATAGTATATTAAATGTCAATGTTTACTTCAAGGGTATATTCATGAAGTTTTATTGTGTTTAGGTAAATGGAAGAGTGCTGGTGATGAGAAGGTCATGAGAAGCACAAGTCTTTAGTAGTAAGTAACCATTGCTGTTGCTATTTCTGACTCCTTTCCTCCCCAAAATTCCCTGCTGTGTCTGATGGTCTGTACATAACCTGATGTCAAAGTCACCCAGAATTATAAGCTTATCCTCTTTCAGAGTATTGATGATGAGAGTCTCCAGGTCTTCATATTTTTTTTCTTTGACCTCACCAAGGTTTGTTGTGGCAGGAGCATATGCACTCATGCTGGTACTTTCCCACAAGTGGCAAATTGTTGTGAACCTGTCATTCACTCCTTTTGCAAGACATACAAGCTTATTGAGTAGATTGGTTTTTATTGCAAAACCTGTGACAGCTTCGTGGTGCTCCCCATCATGCAGCCACTCCAGAAAATCATGTTTCCAGCTCCTCTGGCAAGCTGGCCTTCCTTTGCCAGCCTTATTTCATTCAGAGTTACTATTTGGGTGCAATACCTGCTGAGTTCTCTCGCAACAAGAGCTATTTGTCTTTCAGGCCCGCTAGATTTCATGTTGCCCATAAGCAAGTACACATTCTATGTACTGATGATAAGTGGAAATTTTTGTGAAAGTTTTTGCAGGTTTTTTTTCTGTTTCAACCATAGGGTAGGATCCTTGCCTGCTGTAGAAAGCAGATCTGGATAGGGTTAGATGAAGCAGACAATCTTTAGGGTGCCTTTTCTAGCTCCTTCCTCATGCCAGGAGGTGAGCAATATAGTTCTTAAAAAAAAAGAGTGCTCAGGCAAGCCGGGGACCACCGGATCCTACTGCTGCTTCAGCCCAGTGATTTATTCAGAAACAAAAGAAACACTCACAATTCTAGACAGGATATGGAAACAAATTTACATCTCCTGCTGAGGATGAGGAGTTGGTCAGGAAATTATAGGTAAGGAGATTGAGGAGAATTATTAAATCAAAAGAAGACAACTTACATGTGAGCTATGAGTAGGAAAAAAAATACATATAAATTTGACTTTTTGATACAGTTGGATGCTAGGCTAAGGAGACTGATACAGAATAGCAGCAGTTAGTCAGACTACAGCAAGTGAAAAGAGGAAAGGCATATAGCCTTTCCTGTTCCTGAAAACATAATGGATGACAGCACATTCTTACCTATACATGAATCTAGTATTGAGACACACAAGTGTAGGGCTGTAATGTAGACTGCCATCAAGAAGGCCAAACCTCAATGAACTTTGAGGCATCCTTTTGTGTATGGGTAATGAAAAGAAGTTAAGGAAGTGATATTACAAATGCAGATTCAAGGCCCTAAAAACACAGAAAATGTGATAAAAGATGAAACCATCAACAAAACCAATGGCACTAGGGGCTGGAGGCTACAAAGACTACTCAATTGTAAGTATAAGTATCTTGGGAGCATCTGCCCTGATGGAGAAAGTAGTTAGAGGCATGTTATGACCTATCTGAAAGTTCTGATGTATCTTTATGCTCTCAGTATCTTTGGGAATATTATGAAAGAATGTGAAAAGAGACTAATGAAAGTTTTGGATCTGATAGAGAGAATTAGTTTAGTTTTCAATTGGCAAATCAAGCTAACAAGTATTTATTATGTACCAGATACTGAGCTAAGCCTGGAGGGACAAAGTCTAGCAAAAATAAAAAACAGTTCCTACTCTCAACGAGTTTTTATTTTAATAGATTAAGATACCAAATAAAGTGAATTGAGAAAGTGGGTGAGAGTGGGACTGGAAAGGCATACTTTCAGGGGGAGGAGGAGTATGATGGAAAAGTCTGAAGAATGAAAAATGACTTATCTAAGTCCTTCTTAAAATGAAAGTTCTAAGAGAAAATCACCAATGAGAGGAGACCAGAGGGACAGAATACAGGGAAACATGGAAATATTAACAAATTCTGGTGCAGAACAAGGTAAGAATAAAAAAAAAAACATAATAACTTCAACAATTTACCTGAAAAGAATGGTCACAATACAATCAAACATAAATGCTTCAAAATTATAAAGATAAAGTATGCTTCTAAAGATGAAATACAAATAGACACTCCTACTTATCATTTCCTCCCCCTTCAGGCAGCAAAAGCATGGTGGTAAAGTTAAGAGAGTGAATCATGTCTTCTCTGGGCCCTTCCTCAAGATGGAAGATGGGACTGAGAGAAATTATATAATACTCCAGCAATGCAATAATGCTAGAGGACTCAAGTTTGATGTCCTTGAAAGTATCTTACTTTTGAGAAAATATTATACAAAGGAGTTTTTTTACCAGATTTTCACTAATCCCACTCATGGTACCAAGAAGTAGGGGGTGCTATCCAGATCTATGTGTTATGTTCATGTGCTATGGTCATGAAAACAATATGAGGTCATTTTGGATAGATGAGTCAACAGAGGATCCTAGAGCTTATAAGGAATAGGTTTTACTGGCCCATGATGGCTGAAGGCACATGGGTGAGATGTGAGATTTGGGTTCAGTCTGTGCTAACAAAAAAATAAACTTTTAGAACTATAAGATTGTAAAAAAAATAGAAGCTGTAACTTAGTGGCTGACTATTCACAAAGTATTCACAGGAGTATCCACCAGAAACAGACAAACAAATAAAAACAAACTTTCCACTATTGCCGAAGTGTTGTGGGGAAAATTTGTCCCTGCATATGGACTTTCTGTCAGCATCCCTTTATTTCAAGACAGAAGCCTTGAAAGCATACTATGTAATGAGGTGTTAGTTTTGCAAGGCATCAAAAAATTTTGAATGATGCTTTATTATTCTCAAGATGCCTCATAGCCTCATAGCCTGAGCATTTCTACTGCATGCTCCATGACACATTAGGGGCATTGATTCTAGAACAAAAACATAAGTTGCACATGCTATAACTAACAGCCTGAGTGATCATCTAGTCAAAGCCTCACATAAAGATTCTGAGACCCAAAGAAATGAACTCATTTTTGCTGAAGTCAGTCAAATGGTCAATAACCGAGTAGAAATTTAAACCCAGGTTCCCTGTCTCCAAAATTCTTACTCTCCAGAGAATCATACTTAACCTTTAATCTTAATCTTGAGAACTCGGGGAAAAAAAAAAAAACTAACCAAACCAAAAGCCTAGTCTTGAGTCCCTCTTGATTATCTGTAAAGAGACATTAGACATTATCAGACATCCTGTGTCTTTCTTGTTTTCTCAAATATAGAAGATAGCAGAATGATCTACTTGAACTATTCTAGGATGCAGGCTTTGGTATTTTAAAAATTCACGTACCATGCCAGCAAAGAGTCAGATTGCCTCTTCACTGTGAATACCTCATGGGAAACTTAGTGAAGAGCTTGATTTAGAAACAATTTAGTTCATGACTCATGTAATTATTTGTGTTTTTCTTTTTTAGCTCTCTTACTACTATAAACATTTATATGCAAACAAAATATTTTACTTCATTTCCAGAGTCCATCTGATCCTGCTGTTTCTTACCCACCTTTCATTTTTATTTAAATCTGCTACAAATGTGAAAAATACAGGGATGAAGGGGAAAAGAAATTACTATTGAGGAAAAATGACTTTGAAATGACTTTCTGACTTTCTTTCATCTTTAATATGATTTTTTTGATGTCATCTGGTTGTTTTTTACATGTTTTCTACATTTTTATAAAAGTTTATTGATTATCCCTCCCCTCTTCTTCTCCTAGAAAATGATTCTATATATAAAATAATATTTAAAAAGAATATAACAAAGAAGAAAGAAAAAATCTTCAAAACTGATTAAAACATTGCAAAAGACTGAAAATATTGTGATATAAAACACTTTGTGCTCCTTACTCCCCTGAAAGAAGTGGTGTGGGAGTGTTTTCTTATATATTTTATTTGGAAGCATGCTTGTTCTTTGTAATTTTAAAGCATTTATGTTTCACCATTTGTATTCATTCTTTCCATTTATACTGTTGTAGTTGCTGTGTATATTAATGACTCTAGGTTTAGAAGAGTAGAATGCAGGAAAAAGTTAGTATTAAGTTTCCACGACAAAGGTTTGGTATCCACCATATGTAGACAATTAAGATATAGATGACAAATAGGTGTATAGGTATAGATATAGAAATATAGCTATAACTAAAGATGATATAGCTATATAGATATGAATTTAAGTTTAGAAGATAATATGTATAAACAGGCATACATATAGATTCAATATAGATATAAAATATAGATACAGAAAGATTAGATATATTAGATGGATATAGACATAGATGTAGATTTATAACAAAAAAATCATTCCCCAATAGATAAGTGGTCAAAGGATATAAATAAATATTTCTCAAAAGAAGTACAAATTATTAATAACAAAGAATGTTCTAAATCACTACTAACAAGAAAAAAATGCAAATCAAAACATCCCTGAGGTTTTTTTTATACCTTGTTATAATTCCCTGGATAATTTGATTGGTATAGCATTAACACCTGTAAAATAACATTAGAAGTATTATTACTATTATGTTGGCACAGACCAGGAATGAACATTGAACATTGTTCCAACTATTAAAAATATTTTAAAAGAATATTTTAGTTGAACTCTACCTTTTAACTTAATCTACTTTAGCTGTAGCTACTCGATCTATTCAGCTACTTTTAGTTGAATCTATAGAAGTATTTTATGTGCTTTGGTAGATTGATTCCCAGATATTTTATGTATTACATAGTTATTTGAAATAAGACTTTGATTGCCTCTTGTATTATAGTTTGTAAAGAATATGCTTACTAATACTTTTTAATAATTACTTGAAATATCTCTGTCCCTTAATACATTGTCAAGTTTTGTAAAACTGACATGTGGTGCTGAGAAATACATATATTCTTTAAAGACAGTTAGGTAGTACAGTGGGTAGAGCTTTGGACCTGGGGTTAGAAAGACCTGAGTTCAAATTTGCATTCTTACTCTAGTTGGGTGATTCTGAGCATCTATCTGGTATCCCTGTTTCAGCTTTCTTATCAGTAAACTGGGGATTCTAATAGCACCTACTTCACAGGGCTGTTAAGAGGATTAAATGAGATAATATCTATAAAATGCTTAGCAAAGTACCTGTGCCTAAGTACACAATAGATACTTAATCCATGCTTGTTTGCTTCCTTCAACAGTTATATTTAGAATATGCCATAAGTCCTTTATCTTGAGGTTTTTTTTTTTTAGCAATTTGTCCTATTCAATATTCTCCCTTTTGTTTCTTTCTGTTAGATTTGTCAAAAACAGAAATGTACATTAAAATCTCCTGCCAATACTGTTTTAGTGTATTTTCTTATAATTCAGTTAATTTTCCTTCTCTGAATTTAGATGCTAAGGCATTAGTTTAATATTGACATCAATCTGTTGTCTACTATTCCTTTAAACATAATGCAGTCCTCTTGTTTATCTCTTCTCATGTTGTGAATGTTTATTTTTGCTTTATATGTTAATATGATTGCAATGTTTACTTTCTTTTTTTATTTTTTTACCTGATACATAGTATTTTTTTTTCTGACCCTACATTTTAATTCTTTGTATATCTGTGTTTTGGTGTGTTTCTAATAAGCAACAGATTGCAGAGTTTTGATTTCTTATCCAATATGTCCCTCTTTTTCATTTTATTGGATTATTTAATCTATTCACATTTAAAGTTATTAGATTTAGGTTTAAATGTTCTTCCATGTGTTTTTAATTATTTTCAAAATTTTGATTTTCTCTCTTTTTCAATAAATTTAACATTTTATGTCTAAGTATAATAGCTTAATCTACTTTAGCTGTAGTTATTAATCTATTTAACTACTTAATCTTCTTAATCTCCTTAATCTACTTTATTTCCACTATGTCTTTTTTATTCACCTTCAAGCCCCACTCTCCTCCTGTTTGGTACCCATTTCCTTAGTTTTGGAGTTTTACTTTACTTGTTAATTCAATTTTTTTGAAGTTTTAGTTATTCAGTTTTTCTTCTTTTTATCTGATTTTCTTTTTTTAATTTTATTTTTAATTTATGGAACAAAACAAGCATTTCATAACATAGTACAATAAAAAAGATGATTGTGCATGAAACTGCAAATCAGTACAAATCATGTACAAAAAAAGTTATGCAAACGCATAGCTTGTTATTTCTTTCAAATATACAACAAAATTATCATGTGAACTTTTTTTCCCTCCCTGCCAGAGATGACTACCATTACATACCATGGGTGTGTAAAATTATTCTATACATACCTCTATTTTTCAGTTCTTTCTCTTCTAATGTCCTTTATAGTTAAACTCAGGCATTTATAATAAGTACAATAATTTATATGTTCAAAGTCATTCTTAAAACAATATTGCTGTTATTATATACAATGTTCATTTGACTCTGCTTATTTCACTCTTAACTATTTTGTGCAAGTCTTTCCTTGTTTTTCTAAAATCATTGAGCTCATCATTTCCTACAGCACAGTAGCACTCTATCACAACCATATACTACAACTTGTTCAGCCATTTCCCAATTCATTTCCCATTCTCATTCAAAGTTATAATTGCTATTTGTGAATTCCTCTCCATCTTACTTTTACTCACTATTTTCCTTCTCAGCCTCTATTTTCACCCTGTACTGGTTACCTTATCTTTTCCCTTTACTCTCTTATTCCTTATCCCTTTCCTCTAAAGAACCTTATCTATTTACCCCACCTTCCTAATCTTAATCAATATATCATTCTAAAAGTCCCTCCTCACAATATTTCTCAGTTTTCTCACCTCTCTAGAAGTTCAAAAGGCTTCTAAACCTCTTCAGATGTATATGTTGTTTCCTCTTCAACACTGATGAAAATAAGGTTCCATTGTTACCAGTCCTCCTCCCCAACCTGTTTCCTCTGTATTGAGTTCCTAATTCTCTCCCTCACTCCTGCTCTCACCTCCTTGAGAAAACAAGCAATTTGATTTAGATTATACACATGAGGTCAGCAAAACATATTTCCATGTTATCCATGTTGCAAAAGAAAGCACAAGTAAAGCAAAACATTTTTTTAAAAAGGTAGTTTAAAAAAAGTATACTTCAATCTGCATTCAGAGCTCATCAGTTCTCTCTTTCTCTGGGGGTAGATATCATTTTTCATTGTGGGTTCTTTGGAATTGTCTTAGATCATTGCCTTGATTATTGTTGATCATTCTTACAATACTGCTGTTACTGTGTACAATGTTCTCCTTGTTCTGCTCCCTTCGCTTTGCATCTGTTTATGTAAGTCTTTCCAGGCTTTTCTAAAAGCATCCTCTTCATCATTTCTAATAATACAATAGTATTCCATCACAATCATATATCACAACTTGTTAAGTCATTCATCAATTTATAGGCATTCCCTCAATTTCCAATTCTTTGCCACCATGAAAAGATCTGCTATAAATATTTTTGTGTAAGTAGGCATTTTCCATTTTCTTCAAACTCTTTGGGATAAAAAATTAGTAGTGGTATTACTGGGTCAAAAGGTATGTAAAGTTTTCTAGGTCTTTAGGTATAGTTCCAAATTGTTTTCTGAGTGGTTTGACTAGTTCACAGTTCCATCAACAACACATTAGTGTCCCAATTTTTCCATATCCCCTCCAGCATTAGCTATTTTCCTTTTTTGTCATGTTAATCAATCTGACATATGTGATATGGTATCTCAGAGTTGTTTTAATCTGCATTGTTGCGGGGCACAAGCCTAACACAAGCCCTAGAATCAGGAGGACCTGAGTTCAAATCCAGCCTCAGACATTTGACACTTAGTAGCTGTGTGAACCTGGGCAAGTCACTTAACCCCATTGCCTAGCAATAACAAAACAAAAAAAAATCTGCATTGTTCTGATCAGTAGTGATTTAGAGCATTTTTGTATGACTATTGATAGCTTTGATTTCTTTTTTTTGTGAAAACTGTTCAAATCTTTTGGACATTTATCATTTTTTTATAAATTTGGCTCAGTTCTCTATATATTTGAAAAATGAAGACTTTTGCAAGAGTTTCTGTTTTTCTTCTAATTTTAGCTACATTACTTTTGTTTATGCAAAAGCTTTTTAATGTTATATAATCAAAATAATCTATTTTACTTCCCACAATCTCCTCTGTCTTTTGTTTGGTCATAAACTCTTGTCTTATCCACAGATCTGACAGGTACGATTTTTCCATGCTCCCTTAATTTACTTATGGTATCATCCTTTATGTCTAAATAATTTATCTATTTTGACCTTATCTTGGTGTACAGTATGAGATGTTGATATATGCTGTATGTAGGCATAGGCCTAGTTTCTGCCAAATTGTTTTCCAGTTTTCCCAGTAATTTTTGTCAAATGTTAAATTCTTACCCCAAGAGCTTGGATCTTTCAGTTTATCCAACACTAGATGACTGTGGTCATTTACAACTGTACATTGTGTTCCTAATCTATTCCACTGATCCACTATTATATTTCTTAGCCAGTACCAGATTGTTTTGATGGTTGCCATTTTGTAATATAATGTGAAATCTGTGAGACCACCTCTTTTCACATTTTCTTTTTTCCATTGGTTCCTTTATATTCTCGACCTTTTGTTCTTTCGTATTAATTTTGTTATTATTTTTTGTAGCTCTATAAAAGAATTCTTAGGTAGTTTGGTTGGTATAGCACTAAATAAGGAAATTAACTTGGGTAGTATTGCAATTTTTATTATGTTGACTTGGCCTACCTATGAGTAATTAATATTGTTCCAATTGTTTAGATCTGTCCTTTTGTGTGTGAAAACTGTTTTGTAATTGTGTTCATATGATCTCTGGGTTTATCTTGGCAGGTAAACTCTCAAGTATTTTAAAATGACTGCAGTTATTTTAAATGGAATTTATCTATTTTGGCTAGGTTTTGTTGGTAGTATATAGATATGCTGATGATCTATATTTATTTTATTTCTTGCAACTTTGCTGAAGATGATAATTGTTTCAACCAATTTTAGTTGACTTTCTATAGTTCTCTAAGTATATCATCATATCATGTACAAAGAATGATAGTTTTGTTTTCTTATCACCTATTCTTATTTCTTCAATTTCTTGTTCTTGTCTTATTGTGATAGGCAACATTTCTAGGACAATATTGGATAATAGGAGTGATAATGGACATCCTTGCCTCACCTCTAATCTTATTGGGAAGCATTACCATTATAGATAATGCTTGATCTCGGTTTAAGATGGATACTACTCATCATTTTAAGAAAAGCTCCATTTATTCCTGTGTTTTCTAGTTATTTTAGTAAGAATGGATGTTGCATTTAATGAAAAAAAATTTCTGTACCTATCTATATTATCATATGTTTTTTGTTGTTGTTGGTATTGATAGTCAACTAGATAGATTTTTTTTTTCTAATATTGAACCAGCTTTGCATTCCTGGTATAAATTCCACCTTTAATTTTTTTTTTTACTTTCAATTTTATTAAATTCTCCTTTGATTTTCAGTATTTCCACTTTGGTGTTTAATTGGGGATTTTTAATTTGTTCTTTTTCTAGTTTTGGTTTTAATTGTACACCCAATTCATTGCTTTGCTATTTTTATCTCTTTCATTGATGTAGTTATACACACACACACACACACACACACACACACATATATGCATATATTTATATTTATATAAAAATGTGTGTGTGTGCGTGTGTGTGTGTATTTTTTCCCCTAAGTACTGCTTTGGCTTCATCTCATAAATTTTATAATGTCATTTCATTGCTGTCATTCTCTTTAATGAAATTATTGTTTGTATGATTTGTTCTTTGACTCTCTCTTTAGAATTAGATTATTTAGATTCCAATTAGTTTTTAATATGTGCTTCTACAGCACTTTACTAAATGTAATATTTATTGCATCATGGTCTGAAAATGATGCATTTAATATTTTTTGCTTTTCTGCATTTGTTTGTGAGGTTTTTATGATCTAATACATGGTCTTTTTTTTTTAAGGTGCCATGTTCAGATGAGAAAAAGATATACTACATTCTATTTATATTCAATTTTCTCCCGAGGTGTATTATATATAACTTTTCTAACATTTTACACATCTCCTTGACTTTTTTCTTATTTATTTTATGTTTAGATTTATCTAACTCTGATAAGGGAAAGCTGAAGTCCCCCACTAGTATAGTCTTACCAGTATAGTATAGTGTTACTATATATTTACTCCAATAATTCATTTAACTGTTCCTTTAAGAATTTGGATGCTATGCCATTTGATGCATATGTTTAATATTGATATTACTTCATTATCTATAATTCCTTTCAGCAAGATGTAGTTTTCCTGCTCATTCCTTTTAATTAGGTCTATTTTTGCTTTGTCCGAGATCATAATTGCTTTCCCTACCTTTTTTATTTTAGCTGAAACATAATAGATTCTGCTCTAGCTCCTTATTTTAACTCCATTTGTGTCTCTGTTTCCAGTGTGTTTCTTATAAACAACATATTGTTGGATTCCAGTTTCTAATCCATTCTGCTATCTACTTTGTTTAATTGCATTTATATTCACAGTTTTGATTACTAACTGCATTTCTCTCCATCCTATTTTCTTTTTTTTATACTTCTTTCTCTTTTTTCATTTTTCTTCTAAAGTATTTTTTGCTTCTTACCACTGCCTTTTTTTATCTTTCCTCCCTTATGTCTACTCAACCCTTTTTCTTATCCCTTTCCCCTCCTATTTTCATGTTGGTTAAGCTAGATTTCAATTATCAATTGAGTATATAGAGATGTGTTTTCTTCTTTGAGTCAATTTATATGTGAGTGAGGTTCAAATATAACCTTCCCTGTGCTTGCAGCATTTACCCCTTCACTGTAAAAGCTTTCTTACACAATTATTTTAGGTGAGATGATTTTCACATTGTTTCTCTCCCTTTTGCCTTCTCCCAAAACAACCCTCCTTCTTACCTATTCATTTTCCACATCATCTCAACATAATCAACTCACCCCTAAACCCTCTTTCTATGTAGAATCCTGCTAACTGTGCTAATAATGTTGAAATTCTTCAAAGATACATTTTTACTTTTCTACACCTTCCCATGTAGAAAGGTAAACAGTTTGACCTTATTGAATCCCTTACAATTTCTCTTGTCTTTTTCTGCTTCTTTTGAATGTTGATGTCTATTCAGCTCTGATCTTTTTATCAGGGACACTTGAAACTCCTTTATTTCATTAAATATACATGGTTTTCTCTTGAAAGTTTATATACAGTTTTGCTAGGTAGTTTGCTCTTGGTTATAATCCTAACTCCTTTGCCTTTTGAAACATCATTTTCCAAGCCCTCTGCTCCTTTAATGTGGTAGTTACTAAATCTTGCATGATCCTAACTGTGGCTCTATGGTATTTGAATAATTTATTTCTTGCTGGTTGAAATATTATCTATTTGAACTGGGAACTCTGGAATTTGACAATAATATTCCTAGAGTTTTCATTTTGGAATATCTTTTAGTTGGTGATCAGTGGATTCTTTCAATTTCTATTTTACCCTCTGGTTCAAGGATATCAGGAAAGTTTTCCTTGAAAATTTTTTGAAATATGTCTAGGCTATTTCTTTGTTCATGGCTTTCAGGTAATCCAATAACTCTTAAATTCTCTCTCCTGCATCTATTTTTCAGATCAATTGTTTTTCCACTGAGATAGTTCACATATTCTACTCTTGTTTATTTGGTTGACTTTATTTTTTCTTGATACTTTATGGAGTCATTAGCTTCCAGTTGCCCAATTTCAATTTTTAAGAAATTATTTTCTTCAGTGTGCTTTTGTACCTCTATTTCCACTTGGTCAATTCTGTTTTTTTTAAGCAGTTGTTTCCATTAATGAATTTTTGTATGTTTTTTTTTCCCATTTGGCCAATTCTGTCTTATAAAGTATTATTTTCTTCAGTATATTTTTGTGTATGAGCTTATTTTACCCACCTGTTGTCTTTTCATTATTTTCTCCCTTAACTTTCATTTCTTTACCTAATTTTTCCTTAATCACTCTTATTTGATTTTGAAACACATTTTTTAGCTCTTCCAGGAATTCTTGTCCAATTCACTTTTTTTCCTACGAGGCTTTGCTTGTGGTTGTTTTGACTTCATTGTCTTCTGAGTTTGTGTTTTGAACTTCTGTGTCACCATAGTAACTTTCTATGGTCAGGTTCTTTATTGTTGTTGTTTTTTCATTTTTTCACCCAATTTCTTCATTTAAAACTTTATGCTAATGTTGGACTCTGTTCTTAGCTGGGGGTGGGTTGGAGCACTTTTCTCAAGCTTCAGATTTTTTCACACTTCTTTTTTCAGATCTAGTTCTTGGGGTCTGGATGTTTTCAATGCTTCCAAGGTGGTGTGATCTGAGAAATGTGGTAACTGCTATCTTGGTTTGAACACTGGTTTTTACCCAGGTCACTAAGTGCCCTTGGTCACTTAGGATTGTAATCAATACTGTTTCTCAGGGCTCCTCCCTTGGGGACTGAAAATGATAATATTTCTCAGGGTTCCTGACCCTTTGGTACTGGAAGTGATATTGCTTCTCAGGGCTTTTAATCACTCTTGACTGGAAATGCTCCTCTTTGCCCTTGAACTATGACCCAGAAGTCAGTGTAGGAAATGTAGTTCCCAAATAATTGCTCCTCAGGGCTCTCCCCACCTCCTGACTAAAAGTACTCTTTTCTACCCTTAAACCATGACCCACAAAGGTGTACAGGCAATGGAGTCACAAAATGAGTCTGACCCTGCCTCCAGTGCAAGCACAGGGATATCCTGTAATCTCTTTCTGACAGTTGCCAGATCCCATCACCATCTCTGACTTGAGAGTTCCTGAAACTGTTGGTGCTTCTGTTTCCACCACATTGGTGTTTTATCCATGTGGTCTCTGGGCTAGCCTTTTCTCTCATGTCACAAATTTCCCTTTCTGACCTCCCATGTAGTCTTGGGCTGGAAGAATGTCTCACTCTGATCTTTAATTAGCTCTGTCATTCCAAAATTTGATTTGAGGTGTGATTTTAATGTTGTTTGGAGGGGAATGTTGGGAGAGCTCAGCTTTTTCTTCTCCACTATCTTGGCTTCCTACACAAGGGTTCTTAACTTGGAATCTGAGCAAATGGGACTTCAAGACCCTTTCCCTGAGAGGTGTTTTTTTTTTCCTTTTGGAGAGTTCTCATTAAGATCCCTCTAGTTATGCTTTTCTTCTGAGCTCTAAGGATTGGTTCTTTTTTTACCATCTATAGCTAGCATTTCTTTCTATCATAAAGGGTTATGATTTCTTAAGCTGCTACTTAAATGTCTTTCCACATCTGTTGGCAGGCACTTTCATTGCTAAGAACACTGGTTATCAAGATGACTTCTGATGCCTCTCCTTACCTTTTGAAGTTCATATGTTCATACCTTTGTAAATTTCAATTCCCTATACTTGATTACACAAAAGAAACAGGGTGCCATATTCTCATAGATGGTTTAGCCAGTAGAAGAATCTTCTTCCTCTCAATAAGAATGGAGGTGCAAGCCACTACTTTTAAGTGTAGACTCAATTCCTGGTCATCAACTCATGGGTCACCAGTCCTTCTGGATTCTCAGCCAACTAAAAGACTCTTCACTGCTGTTACATGAGAAATACCTCCCCTTTGAGTTTATATGATAAGCTACCACTGACAAATACATCTATTATAAAACAGAAATTATAAAGGTAAAAATCTAGGTTTTATTATGCTTAAGCACAGGTTTAAGAGGTAGAAAAAATAACCCTGAACAAAGATTGGAGTTTCTGACAAAGCCTTTCTAGAGAAGGGTATATCAGAATGACAGTGTTTTTTTTTTTTAACATATAACAATGTTTAATGGCACTCTAGGCTATAAAGGTCACTTAGGCCTAGTGAAATAGATTGATTATCTCATGATTCCTTCAATTAAAGTTGAATAGACTAAGTTAGAATAAATTAGTAAACAGACTAAATTACAGATTAAAACATTGAGTTTACAAAATCTTACACTTACAAAACTACAAGGTGATGACATTTTAAAGAAATCACAATGGACTAATAAAGGAAAAGAAATTTACATGTCACAAAGATAACAAAAGGTTCAGTATCAGGGATATTCTTCCACAAAGAAAATCTTTTGGGAAGTTTTAAAGATGCTGTATTCCCTTCCTATTATTATTTAATTTCTTATCTCAGGAATGTCAACATCTATTCAAATACCATATTTTTATAGATGCAGTTGCCAATATGCCCTATTACATTTCTATACTGGGACCATTACTTGAGGGATGGTGAAATGAAAGCTGATCATATGATGATTTCATTTGGTGATTGGGATTGCCTGCAACATATCTGATGTAGTAATGAAATGTGGGATTTCAGTGTAGAAATGAAATAGGATTTTAGTTGTCCATATGTTTGATGACCTAACTAAACAGATCTACTTTTGACCTATTTAATATTGGATTCAGTTAATGGAAATCACTTCAACTCTTACCATTAGCCTAATAGTAAAATTGCTGGATTGAAGGGTATACATATATTGGTGACTTTTGAGGTCACCAACCAGGAAGCCTAGATTAATTCACAATTCTGCCAAGAGTCTGGCCCATATCCTCTCCAAAAATTGTCATGTCTTTATGTCAACTTTACCAATGTGATTGGTGAGAAGAGGCAGCTCAGAATTGTTTAAATTTGCTTAAATTATTACTGATGTGAAGAATTTTTTTAAATGGCTTTTCATACCAATCACTAAAACATTATTAAAAAAAAAAGTCTTATGAACCAGAACATTATCTGACCTGAGATAGTATAAGAAACACCAAGAAGCCAATTTCCATGTAGACAAGATTCCTTTTCATACTGTTGAAGTGTTATGAAAAAAATTGTCATTTAAATGGGAACCTAGGTCAGTTTTAGTCTTGTTCAAATGAGATCTTCAAAGGAAAGAGATGAACAGATGCTAGATTGGTGAACTAATTTTGCATTTGCTATATTGAAATGGAAAAAGAGGGGGCAATTTATGGTTAAACTATAATTATGTCCTGCCTTGTACAGGTTATCTGGTGATGGTGAATTTTAAATTACCCCTGTATTAAAGTTGCCTAGAATTTTAATTGTGTTTTGTCTTATTTTTGGTCCAAATTTATGTAGGTAGAATCAGATCTGAAATTTCATTGACTTAAAGAACTTCTATTGTGGAAACTCCTTGCACTCATGAAGATGGGCAATTGTAATTCATTACTTTAGATACAAAAAAGGTTAAGTGACTTGCCCATGGTCACATGCTAACACATGTTAGAGCAGGACTTAAACAAAGTTTTTCCTGATCCTGGTAGCTAAGTGATTCAGTGGGCAGAGTACTGGGCCTGAAATCAAGCAGAGTTGAATTCAAATTTGATCTCAGACACTTTTTAACTATGGGAAATCACTTAAACTCTTGTTCACCTCAGTTATCTCAACTATAAAATAGGGATAACAATAGCACCTACCTCACAGGATTGTTGTAAGGATTGAATGAGATAATATTGGTAAAGTATTGAGTACAGTGCCTGGCACATAGTAGGTACTATGTAAATGCTTATTCCCTTCTCTTCCCTTTTCCTCTTGAATCACTATTTGACACTGCCTTTCATCTAGAAATAAAGTTTTAAAAATTATCTCATTGAAATGTAGAAGTCTAGCACTGGGATATCTATTTTAAAAGAGTAGTGTTCTTTTGAAAAATTTAGTATCCACATCTTAATGAATTAAAATAAAACAGTGTATAGGTGAAGAATTAGAATAAAAGAACCATTTAGATTAGACACTGGTATATGAAAGTAATTCTAATGTCAGGTGTTTTTGAAGCCCTGAAAATGAAAATATTGAATTTTTATAACCCTTTATGCACTCCCCTGGCTCTGTTACATTACACATCAAGTGGTTATCAATCTCAAAAAAATCCATATATTTTTTCCCTGAGTGATGATGTTCCTTGAAGCCTCCTGAATCAACATTTTTCAGTTTCCCTTTTTCTGACCCTTGGAAATAGCAATTCTTCCAGCCCCATTGTCTGCATCCATCCTCTTGGGATGCAACCCCTGTGGAGATATAGCCTGGCAACTAACTGTTCCTGCAGGTATTACAGCTACATCTATTGAAGACACAGAAAAGTAAGTTCTTATCAGTAAAGTCCTTGGCATTGTCAAATGGTTCATTATTAGAAACTGATATGACTTCATCAGTGAAAATGACATTAAAGAATAAGCTTTGCTAATGAGACCTTTCCAATTGAGTTGTAGCTGAAAGCTTCCATATGTGATGTTTAACTCATTAGAAAGTAAACTTCCACAGTACTTTCCACATAGTAAGCCCTTAATGCATGCTTTTTGTTTTCATTCATTCCTTTATTCATTTTCTGTAGTAAGCATTTCAAAAGATTTCACCCCCTGAAAACTGTCTATGCTGATATGAGTAAGACCAGGTGTTTCATGATGTTTTCCTTCCACCATAGGGAGAATACAAGAGGTAAAAAAAAAAGGCAAATACAATTTCCAACATTTGTGTAGTGGGAAAAGTGTTAGGAGACGATGGAAATGACCAGAGGCACTCCACTGAAACCTGGTGAAAATGATCTAATAAGCAGTAACTCCTTTAATGTAATATAAGATTCATCTCCTCTTCCTACTTAAAACAAAATGCCATTTTTTTCTTGGTATTTAAACAACAGCTATCAAAGATTTAATGATTGCACTGTTGGACACAGTTCAAACAATACAGGAAGGAAAGAATGTACAGCTGTCAAAGAGAAGTAGAAACTGGCCCAGCTCAGAAGTGCTCCAGACAAATCATTGTACATCATCGTCTGGTTTTAATAAACAGCCGACTGATTTTCCCCCTTCCTTCAGTGACTTTAAACAAATGATTTGTAGTGTACTGTCTTATTTGGTATCTACCCCTCGTGGAAATGAGGGATGTTCCTGGAAATAGTTTGAGCCAAAGTTCAAAGCATATTACAGTATCTGAAGGATACCTCAAGATTTTTATCTTGGAAGATGATAGGACTGGGTTACATTTCCACATGCCCTTTTCACAATAAACTCAGCTTTGTGGTAAGAAGTTCCCTTGTCTTTTTTTTTTTAAATTGTCTGTTAGTAGCAGTCATCCAATTTTTAAAAATGTAAATCTTAAAGGGATAAAGAATACTTTGATGTTGGAGTTTTTGAATTACAACCATCCATACTCAATGGAGATTTTTTAAATTTGTTTTCTATAGGTTCCTAAACTTACAGATGGAAAGGACAATAGAACCCATCAAGTCCAATACCATTCTCCCTCTCATTTTAAAAATGAGAAAAGTAAGGCTCAGAGGAGTGAAGCAACTTGTCCAAGGTCACAGTAAGTGAGAAAGGCAGGACTTGAACCCAGGTCTTCTTATCCTAAAGACCATGCTTTTTCTATTCTGTCTATGAGTGAAATACGTATGAATTTTCCACTAGTAGAGGGGTTGCAACCTTGGGTCTGCAAATTTGTTCTTTTAAAAATATTTTTTGGTGTATCATTCTAATTGGTTTCATTTGAACATGAATTTTATTTATTCTGAGATAGGGTCCAAAGGCTACCAAAGGGGTTTATGACAAAAAATAAAATAAAATAAAAACTGAATTTACTGGTTGGAAACTCTTTCAGAGGAAAGACTATGTAAGCACTTAGTAAATGATTGTTGATTTGAATTTGTTGAATTGAATTGTAGAATCACAGTTACAGCTTGTCTTATTTCATTACAATAGCTTTGAGAATGAGAGAGATGAATGAGATTGACTAATGATCCTAAAAACAAGAGGCTTTTCATTAAGGGCATATTTTAATTCATAAAAATGAAGGCTAAAGACTTACAGTGATAGGTTTGGGGGTTGGAGGTAGAATGCAATTTAGGAGAACGGTACTTCCAGAATGGTCCAAAATCCTTGGGCATGCTGGTTCCTGGGCTCTGGTAGGAGGGAGAGGAGAATTCAACAATGGTCTTAGGGAGCAGTTGCTCTTCAGACTTTACATGTTTTTATCTTAAGGTCTTTTAAGTAGGAAATGGCTAAGGTTTAATATTCTCCACCAGGCCTGCACACCAGCCTCCCACACTGTTGCTGGAAGTCAACACTCCAAAAACACCCACACTAGAACAGCCCACCTGCTGGGATCCCAACAAATCAGTAATGGGCAGGAGGTTTTATAGGGAGGGAGAATAGGTGCATCTGACTGGTTTCGTATTTCTCATGTCTGAGAAGGATTGGACAATATGACTCACTCCCCCTGAGAAAAGGAATATGGAAATTTATAACTTGAAAGCTTTTGAGCATAGAAGATTTCAAAAAAGGAAGGGAGTGTTAGGCATAAAAAGAAGATATATCCAACACAAAAGTAATCTGTTGCAAAGGAGAGGCTACTTCAAAAAAGGTAATGTTTGTTTTAAATTTTATTACCAAAGAGCTTAGTAAGTCTAACTCTTATCTTTCAGCAAAAGATCTGAGATACAGAGATATTGAACAGCTTAGCTAAGGTTGAATAGTTTATAGTGGTAGATTGTGAAAGAATTGTGATTCTATTACTTGAAGATCTCAAAATTATATGATTTATGAATTAACAGCATCAATCTAAATATATAAAATAAATCTAATAAAATTATACAATGAGGACTAGCAACCTCGTTCCATATATATAGTATGCCTCTGGGCATAATACTCTCTCAAACCCCACTCACACTAGCAGATTGGGTCCCAAGAAAGCAGCTGACACAACTAAATATGACCTTCATTTATACATGCAATCAAAGAGTGTTAGAATTTAGAGAGACTCATAGAAGTTATCTAGCCCAATGCTCATCTACCCTCCAACTGAACAGATGCGCACACACACACACACACACACACACACACACACACAACTGAGAAAATGGACATTTACAGAGGTTAAGTGAGGTCTACAGAGATTAGTGTCAGATCTAAATTTAAACCCAGGTCATAGTCATCAATACAGATCTCTTTCATCGTTGCACATTAATTGAAAATTCAGGAAATAACTAAAAGAACTCCCTATTTATGGCAGGACAATTCAAGAATCATCTCATAAATTCCTATTATGTGTCAATCACTGTGCTAAGCACTGGGGATACAAATAAAGGCATAATAACAGTCCCTCCTCTCAAGAAGCTCACAGCCTAATAGGACCGCTCTATGTCCTTAGCTTAAGCAAAATGGCCATAGAATCGCAGATTCTCAGAGCTGAAAGGACCTCAGAGGTCATATAGTCTAATTCATATCTGACTAAGAGGTCCTTCCATAACATCCTCAGCAAGTGGTTGCCTATCTATTTCTTCCTAAAGCAAACCTTTGCATTTTTGAATAGTTCTAAATTTTAGGAAAATTTACCTAATATTTAGCATAAAAATTGTCTCTGCAATTCATAAAGAAATGTTTCTAATCCCTTCATTTTCTGTTTGTCCTCTTCTGGAAAGTTTCTAGTTTGTTAATGTCATTTGGCATTTTTTGTTTATTTTATTTTGGACTTTTTGGATCCAGGGAATCTTATTTGATAAAATGTTACAAAAGTCAATGTGGATTTGTTGACTCTTGCCATTTTTAAAAGTGGGTAATTCTTCAGGGAAGACATGGAGAAAGTTTTCATTTGGATGTCTCATAAAACAAAGTTTAAAATGGAACAAAACTGTTGCCAGGAGTGTTGCTTTGTCAAGGTCAGCAGTTACATAGGAAAATGTCAAATTATTCCAAATTTGGTGCACAACACACAGCAGTGAGTTTTATGTCCAAACAGAAGATCGAGGTATCTCAAAGACCCTTAAAAACAAATAATTTTATGGAAAAACAACTTAATTTATGATTAAGATGCTTCAGGGAGATACTCTAGGTTTCCCCTCATCTTTTAGTCAGAATATATTTTTAACCTGCTCTGTACAATATTTTAACATATTGCAAAAAAGCATGATATAATTTAAACAGACATCTCCACAAGGACATCATCGTGGCTTAGCCATAGTATGTCACCTGAAAATAAATAAAATAGGTATGCAGAACAGGATAACACTGAAAACATTCACATTTTTTTTCCCTCAGCCATTCATGATCTTTAAGCTTGTGCTGCTACCATGGAATGAGCCCCAGAGGCAGGCTACCGATGCTTGCATCTCTACTAGCTACCTAGAGCAGGGGTTCAGCAACTTTGTTAAATATATGGTATCCTGAAGCTTAAAGTGACAACGCATTCCTTTCCAAGGCTTTGTCTAGGTATTTGTTGACTAGAGAACTAAAGCAAAGTTTGCAAAAGAAGCCTTCATTTGCTAGTGGCAAACTGGGGGTGGCCAAAACATTTAAAAATGGAGAGCATGCTCTTTAAAGGAAAGTCTCGATTTTTGCCCATGACTAATTCAAAGGCAAACTGGTGGCCATAGGAAAGTGAGAGAATGTCTCCTTTATTCCCTTAAAGATGTCTATGATTTCTAGTTTCCAGTACCAAATCAGTAGCAAAATGTAAGATTTTCTTCAAAGATAAAAAAATATTTTTTTCTTTAATAAACATGACTATTAAACTTCTTTTTATTTTTAGATTCTGAGCAGTAAAACATTTTTTCTTTCTTGGAATTGTTATGTATTGCATATTTCCACTGGAAGGAGACTTCTTCAAAAACAAGTTCTACATAAACAGGCTTCCGTGCTGGGGAGCTGAGGAGCCAGAAAATTTGGTTTGAATTAGGGCCTTGCAATTATTAAGATTAAAACCATTTACAGACAATTATCACTTTATGTAAGTAGATCATTCAGCAAACCTCTAAAGTGATTTTTACATAATACAAATTTACCCACTGTCTTGGGGGAAGAAGAGAGAGAGGGAGGGAAGCAGGAAAGGGACCATGAGCTTGTGAATGGAGTCCCTGTACCTGGTACAATGGCATAGAGAAGCAAGAGTAGCAGGAGGAGGAGCAGACAGACACCAAACACCCAAAGAAAGATGCCTCCAGGGACCAGGGTGCAAGACATGAGGTAGGTGGACTAAGTGGGCAAAGGTCTCCACTGCCAGCACTGGAGGTCTCAAGCCAAGACCCTATCTCTCACTTGTGAGGTGGTGGTTTCTATGCCTGTCCTTTCTTCTGCTTTCACTTAGAGTAATTTTTTGGGGGGGGAAGGGGGCCTCAGCTGAGCAGAGGGACAGGAGTTGAGAAAGAGCTCAGCATTGTAAAGTTAACAAAGGTGGGTTGTTTTGTTTTGTTTTGTTTTTTGAATGTGGATTTCTTTCAGAATTGTAAAGTCTAATTTGAGTAATGCAAATTTATTTAAAGCAAGAACTGTCTGTACTTCTGTTAACTCTTCAGTCTCTTTCAGGTTTGAATCTTTTAGAATGATCTTCTTATCTCCTGAAAGATCTCTTTGAGTAGCATCTATTCCAAAAATAAGTAAGAAATTGTCTTGGCAATGAGATTTACTCTAGAGGCATCTTGAAGTAGCAGTGCTATCTTCATCTTGGAGTACAGTTTTGGGGAGTCAGAGGGAAAAATGCTTCTTTATAGGGCTGCAGCTAGTATTTTCTTCATTGTATTTGTCTAGAAAATGGTGTAATTTGCAAATATCCTAGGTTATTTGTTGTACTTTTAAAAATATTTATTTTTAGTTTTCAAATTCACTTCCACAAGATTTTGAGTTCCAAATTTTCTCCCCATCTCATCCCTCCTCCCACCCTAAGATGGCATGCATTCTGTATACCCCTTCCCCTAATCTACCCTCCCTTCCATCTCTCCCCCCACTTCTCTTATCCCCTTCCCCTTTTATTTTCCTATAGGGCAGGATAGATTTCTACACCCCATTTCCAGGATTTCTTATTTCCCAGTTGCATGTGAAAGAAAATTTTTAACATGTGTTTTTAAAACTTTGGGTTCCAAATTTTCTCCATTCCTCCCTTCCCACCACCATCATTGAAAAGGCAAGCAACTCAATACAGGTTATACATGTGTGGTTATGCAAAACACTTTCATAGTCGTCATGACGTGAAAAACTAAGTATATTTCCCTTCATCCTATCCTGTCCCCTATTTATTCTATTCTCTTTTTTGACCCTGTCCCTCCTCAGAAGTGTTTGCTTCTGATTATCCCCTCACGCAAACTACCCTCCCCTCTATCATCCCCCTGCTCTCTTGTCCCTTTCCCCCCTACATTTTCCTGTAGGGTAAGACAGATTTCCATACCCAATTGAGTGTGTATGTTATTCCCTCCTTAAGTCAAATCCTATGAGAATAAGATTCACTTATTCCCTCTCACCTTCCCCCATTTCCCCTCCACTGTAAAAACCTTTTCTTGTCTATTTTTTTGTGAGATAATTTACCCCATTCTATCACTCACTTTCTCCTTCTCCTAGTATAATCCTCTCTCACCATTTAATTTTATTCTCCAGAATCACCCCTTCATCTCCAACTCGCCCTGTGCCCTCTATCTATCTATCTACACATACATATAACTTTTTCCCTCCAACTACCCTAATACTGACAAAGGACTCATGAGTTACAAATATCATCTTTCCGTGCAGGAATGTACACAGTTCAACCTTAGTAAGCCTCTTATGATTTCTCCTTCCTGTTTACTTCTTCATGTTTCACTTGAGTTTTGTATTTGAAAGTCAAATTTTCTACTCAACTCTGGTCTTTTCATCAAGAATGCCTGAAAGTCCTCTATTTCACTGAATGATCATTTTTTTCCCCTGCAGAATTATACTCAGCTTTGCTGGGTAGGGATTCTTGGTTGTAATCCTATCTCCTTTGCCCTCTGGAATATTATATTCCAAGCCCTGTGGTCTCTTAATACAGAAGCTGCTAAATCTTGTGTTATCCTGATTGTGTTTTCACAATACTTGAATTGTTTCTTTCTGGCTGCTTGCAATATTTTTTCCTTGATCTGGGAACTCTGGAATTTGGCTGAAATATTCCTAGGAGTTTTCCTTTGGGGATCTCTTTCAGGAGGAGATTGGTGGATTCTTTCAATTTCTATTTTGCCCTCTGGTTCTAAAATATCAGGTCCATTTTACTTGATAATTTCCTGAAAGATGATGTCTAGGCTCTTTTTTTTGATCATGGCTTTCAGATAGTCCAATAATTTTTAAATTCTCTCTCCTGGATCTATTTTCCAGGTCAGTTGTTTTTCCAATGAGATATTTCACATTGTTTTCTATTTTTTCATTCTTTTGGATTTGTTTTGCAGTGTCTTGATTTCTCATAAAGTCACTAGCTTTTGATTGCTTCATTCTAATTTTTAAGGAAGTATTTTCTTCAGTAAGCTTTGGGACTTCCTTTTTCATTTGGCCAATTTTGCTTTTTAGGACATTCTTCTCCTCATTGGCTTTTTGGACCCCTTTTGCCATTTGGGTTAGGCTATTTTTAAGGTGTTATTTTCTTTGGTATTTTGGGGGTCTTCTTTAGCAAGCTATTGACTTGTTTTTCATGATTTTCTTGCATCACTCTCATTTCCCTTTCCAATTGTTCCTCTACTTCTCTTACTTGCTTCTCAAATTCCTTTTTGAGCTCTTCTATGGCCTGGGACTGATTCATATTTTTCTTGGAGGCTTTGGATGTAGGAGCTCTGGCTTTGTTGTCTTCTTCTGGATGTATGTTTTGATCTTCTTGTTACCAAAGAAAGATTCAATAGTCTGACTTTTTTTGGACCTTTGTTTATTCATGATCCCAGCCAATTACTTGAGTTTTAAACTCTTTGTTAATGTAGAGGTCTGCTTCCAGTGTGGAGAATGTAATGTTTCAAGCTTCAGGGGTTTTGTGCAGCTGTTTTCAGAGATACTTCTAGGGACCTATTTATTTTCAGTTCTTCCAAAGTGGTATGATAAAGGGCGAAGTGTTTACTCCTTTCCTGGCCTGTGTTCTGGTCTATGAGTGACCACAAACACTCTTTTCTGCCTTGGAACTGTGAGGAAGATTTCCTGTCCACCACCACTATAAGTTCCACCATGCCAGCCCTCCTCCTTACCCCAGGACCACCACCCAGAACTGTGACCAGATCCAAGCACAGACAAAGCAAGAGATTCCTGCACCAGCAGAGAGATCCCTGCAATCCCCCTCTAATCAGCCATCTGATTCCCCCTCAGTCTTTGGGATGGAAGCTCCAGAAGGAGCCACTACTCCAGGGCCAAGTTTGGGGACTGGTGCTGGGACCATGCTTCTCTCTTTCACCGCAGTCACAGACTTTTCCCACTGATTTTCTAAGTTGTCTTGGCTGTCATGGGTTGAGAAGTCTGGAAACCACCACAACTGCTCATGATTCAGTCCTCTGAGGCCTGCCTAGGTTTTTTGAGGCCTGCCTTGCCCACGTCCCCATGCTGAACTGTGCTCCTCTCCCAATTTGGTGCAATATACCTTTCCCATCAACCCTCCAGGCTGTTGTGGGCTGTAAATTTGTTTCACTCTGTCTTTTTGTAGGTTCTACTGCTTTAGAATTTGTTTAGAGCCATTTTTATAGGTATTTGGAGGGGGTTGGGGGAGAGCTCAAGCAAGTCACTGCTTTTACTCCCCCATATTGGCTCTGCCCCCTGTACTTGTACTTCTTTAAGGACAAGTCTCATAACTGAGACTGGCCTTGGGTGAAACAGCAGCAGTTTCCCTCATACTGGGTAAACGATCATACTGCAGCCAGTTGTAAGAAGTTGTGACATATCCATTCAAATTTAATTAAAATTAATTTAATTAATGTAAAATTATAAATATAAAAATATAAAACAATAAATTAAATTAAAATTATATATATATATTAAATTCAATTAAAATAAAATACATTTAAATTAAAAATTTAAATCACTTCCACATGTTCTAGGTGTTGCCTACTGTTCCAGAATTTCCAGGGTGTCAGACTTGTCAGAAGCCTTGCTGAAGCCTTCAAAGTCATCCCAGGAACCATTATGTTCTATGAAATGAAGTAGCTGCTGTCAGAAATGCCAAGTTCCCATGCAGCAATGGAAACAGCAGAATTTCTTGCTTTGCTTTCCAACCATAGCAGAGCAGAGTGGTTTATTTTCACCACCTTCTCATCACAGCCACTGTTCCTGGGCACAAAATTTCTGTCATCCCTTTGGTGGGGCTTACTGACAGAAGCCCTTTCTTCTGCTTCCACCAGTCACTGAGGGAGAACCCACTGGCAATCTCTGTCTTTGGGGATTTCTTGTCATGAGATACTGGCCTTATATTGTCAGCAAGGAAATCTTCAGGGTAAATTAAAAACAAAACTAAACTGAACTAAAAACAAACAAAAAACCTTTCATGCAAAAGATCAGTCAGTCAGTGGCGTTGGATCTCAGAGGCCATTCACTTCTTACTTTGCCTCTAAGGAAGAAGACAACAAAGACTGAACTGGGTTGCTATCTATCCTGGGAATCCTGCTTTTCCATTCAAGGACCTGCCTGGTAGCACTCTTTCAATTAAGCCACAAAGCTGGCAAAGTAAATACATATAGAGTTAGACTGGAGAAACACAGCAACATTGAGGGGCATGGGTTAGGGGAGGAGGGATGCTGGGATGTGGGACAGAGGGAGAGGAAGTGGAGGAGTGTCATTTGTAAATGTCATTTGTAAAAAATGGTGTATTAAAAATACAATCATCTGTATGTGGTTTGATCAGGGCAAAATACAGTGGAACTATCACCTCCTTCCTACTGAATAGTATATTTCTCTTAATGCCAAAGGTCACATTAGTTTATTTTTGATTCATTTTATTTCACTTTTTATTCATTTCAGGATTGTGGCATTCTAAAAGTCTTTTCAAAATTGCATTATGCTAAAGATCCTTTCAACAGGAACTATCATCAATCCATGTCTTTTTCATGTAAATGTTTGCACCTGGTTTTTGGACACACATATAGATCACCATAGCCGATTCCAGACTGATGGACTCTTCTGTACTCACGAACATTCTACTTACTTATGTGGGTCTCATATATGGCAAAAATTCAGGGAGTACTGTTAGCCAACACATCCCGCGTATCTCCTTTATATCTACCCCCAGCATTCCAATAGCAGCTTTTGGAAAAACTGGAGTCCCTCTCTCTACAAGAAATTTTCCATCTTGGAGAATCATGCCTTGACTCTGACTAGATATGTATGTGTGTGTGTATGTGTGTGTGTGTGCGTGTGTGTGTGTGTGTGTGTGTGTGTGTGTGTGCTATCAGGTGCAGTGACAATCATTCCAGTTTCATTCCCAAAGTAACTTTGTGTCATATTTCTCAGCTGTAGCATACCAAGAAGGAAGCACAGTTGTCAGACTTGTTTTTATTGATTGATTTTAAAACTTTGGGTTAACTGCCAAAGATCATATAGTCACAGCCGCAAATATTAAGAACATTCTGCTGTGACATCTAAAGAATGCTCATCATAACAAATTGTAGTTAATCATACAAAAAGAACTGAAATTTTCCGCTGGCCACAATTAGCTGCTTTATGTACCAATAATTCTGGTCAGGCCTCTAATCCTAACACACTTTGTATTTTGAAAAAGGAGGACATGGTAGAGAGAAAAGGGCATGAGGGGAGGAAATAAAGGACAAAGTAGTTGAAGAAGAGAGGAGATTAAATAGAAAAGGCAGGAAAGACTTTAGCATAGTTTAGGTGTCACAGAGCATGGGACATGGAGTTAGGAAGATCTGCATTCAAATACTGCCTCAGACACTTCCTAATTGTGTGACCCTGAGCAAATGTCTCCCTCAGCATCAGTTTCCTCATTTGTGAAATGGGTATGATTATAGCACCTACCTCTCATAGTTGATGTGAAAATACAAAGAGATAATATATGAAAAGCCCTTTGTAAACTAGTGTTATAGAAATGACAGCTATTATTATTACTAGCTATTAGTAGTCAAGAAACAGAATTAAATCTACCAGAAGAGCAAGATGCTTCACCTCAGATCCATAGCCCTATTCCCCTCCATCAAGCATATCTGTCCTAGAGCTATATCTAGATATACCCATTGTTCTTTTCCATGCTTAGTTTCTGTCATTTTGACATTTACTATGGCCAACTGAATTTTCTAATCAATAGCTGGAGACCTATAACTTATGTCTTCATGTTTATAAGGCTACAACCTATAGGACTGCTTTCATGTTTATAGGGCTACAGGGTTTGTTTCTATGAAGGAAACAACTCATTCAGAGAGCTTGATCAACATGGCCTTTATTCAAAAGTCTGTATCAGGATGTCACCAAGGGCTTTCTTATGCTGGCACACTTTGGAAATGAACTCTGAGGTCAGCTCTGAGATTCTGGAGTGTTGTGATTCAGTGAAAGGGTACCAGCCATTGGCTGCCATTTGATGGTGAATTTTCATAGAATTTAATTCACCAAAGGAGGATTGTCATTATCTTACAGGAAGATCTTGTTTATGGCCATCTTCTTAAAAAATCATATGTTTTCAAATCTATCTATTCCCACACTTAAATGCAAAATGAAAGTCAAGAAATTTAAAAGTATAAAAAATTACAACTTCAAGTATTATGGAGAAATTATTTATATGTAATAGGGTAATCAGAGGAACTCCTTGTTCCTCCAGACTGGGATACCTATTATCGAGCTAGGCATGTGCTTTGGTCTCTTTCTGCATACCCTGAACCACTGCTGAACAAAACAATTTGCTTCTAAGGTGATTAGTCACAGGATCAGGATGAGCCCCTCACTTAGTGGGCTTTGAAAGGAACTGAGATATTAAGTTCCCATGAATTGAGGTATAGCTAAACAGATTGTGATAGGTGAAAAGAATGGAATATTATCGTGCTGAAATAACAAATATGATGAACACATGAAAGTATGTATTTGTGACTTATATGAACTGATGCAAAGTGAAGTAAGTATAACCAAGAAAACAATATACAGAATCACTATGACAATGTCAATGGAAAGAACAAAAATCATTTCAAAATAGTTGAAAATGACCAGTGTATAGCACATAACTGTATCCTTGCTGCTAGCATTGTTGAAGCTGGCATTGGGCTTGAGTTTTTACATTTCAAAGAATCAGTAGCTGTACAGATGATTGAGTTTCCCCATCAAGTCTGGTATCAATGTGGTAAGTGGCCCTCCAGGAGTGGAGAACATAAGATAGTATAAGGAGCAGTGAGCCAGTCCAAATGGAAAAATGAAGCAAGTTAAAACTTCATGTTGACCAGTATTATGATCAGGACTATGACTGGTAATAAGACAAGGGGACAAGTGACTCAAGTGGAGAACATAAGGTCAAATATAACTGATTTACCAAAAGGTAAACATAGGGAAAGAAGGAGAGTGTAGCCAGTGCAGGGATAATGGCCTCAGGGGAAAAAAAACAGAAGGGTGGAGGGATTAGAGGTCACAGAGAAGATAAATACCAGGGTAAGGCAGAGGGAAAGATGGAATATAAAATCATAAAAATATGATTAGATAAAAGAAATTTGGAGTTCATGAATACAAAAGTGGGATATTTGTGGGTGATGGCCAAATTAAGGGTATGGTCATCTCTCATTGTAGCTGAGGTAGAATTTAATACTAAGAACTAAGTAGACTAAGTAACTGGGATGTTAAGGTATACAAAGGACTACATTTCTACATTTAATCTAACCATCTGTCTATGTTGAAGTTTCCTAATATAGGTCAGGAGTTGGGGCAGAAAGATTGTGAGTCAGGAACTGAACCAATTGAGAAAGGAGGTAGAATATCCTGGGAGTTAATGGATAAGATTCACCAAATTCTGAATTGGGTGATATATTTTATGGAATTAGCCTCAAAAATGGAGCAATGATGATAGAAAGAGACTCTGGGGGTAACAGTACTGAACAAGAATCATTATGATACCTCAAGAATAAGAAGTTCCAGATTTAAAATGCAACCAAAATTGGAAAGGGTGATCAGGGACATGTCATCAAGAGGGAACCAGATATTAATTGTTTAAGTGATACAGGATATGAGGCAGCTAGGTGACATGGTAGATGGAGTATAATACTTGGTGTCAAGAAGGCCTTAGTTTTAATCCTCCTCAGACATTAGCTATATGACTTGGCGCTTAATGTCAAATTGCTTAACCTTTGCCTGCCTCAGTTTCCTCACCTGCAAAATGGGGAAACTATGAGTGCCTACTTTGTAGAGCTTTTTTGAGACTCAAAAGAGTTAAAAAATGTAAAGCATTTTGCAATATTTTAATTGCTAAATAATTATTATCCATTATCATATCAACTGGTTAACGATATTGGCTATAAAACAACAAGTCCAGGAAAATGAACAGTGCATCTTGGAGAGGAATGAAAACATGACTGGCACACACTTTCTCTTTAAAAGAGAGGCTCTGGAAGGAACCAGCTAATTAGACAGCGAGAGCACAGGGTAGAGGGTAGAGGATACTTCCAATGTATGAAGTCCAAGGGAGAAGTGAGCTTCTAGGTTGAAGAGGTTTCTGAGGCATTGTAAAGAAATGCCAGGAGAGTCAGGAGGAATGCCTGGAGAGGAATAAATCACTGCAGAGATGCCCTACAACTCTCAAATTCTGTGATTCTGAGTGTCTCTATTGGCCAATATATGCACCACAGTTAATTATTTCATACCCATGAAAACTATGTAACTAACATATTAAAAAATTATGTCTCTAACATTCTACAGATACATATATATATATATACGTACACACATACATACACACACACACATATATATATATATATATAAAACAAATAATTTAAGGATACAAATTGGGTCCATAATCTTTAAAAATTAGATATATATGTATTTCTTTTCATTCAAGGGATTTCCTACCTCAGTATATTTCCTTTACAACTCTGAAATATTTATGATTACTAGAATCATCATGTCTTTTTTATCTGGAACATGTAATGAAATATCAGAGAATCTATGTCAGAGGTCCCTATCAAGGGAAGAACAACCAATGAGAGACTCCTCTGAAGTGGTCCTTTCCATTCCACCCTGTTCCTCATTTTTCATTTCTCTCTGATCTTCATTTCAAAAATGGAATCCTATAGCATAAGTTTCTTCTTCTCCTTCTCCTCTTCTTCCTTCTCCTCTGTCTGTGTCTGTGTGTCTCTCTCTCCCTCCCTCCCTCCCTCCCTCCCTTTCTCTCTCTCTAGGTTCCTCCATTGTGGCCATATTTTATTTTAGAGAGTTCCTTTGGGTTATCCATTCTCACTGGGGAAGTCTTTTGTTCTACCAGTAGACATTTACTCAATGCTAAAAACAGATGGTGATAGCTGTATGCTATTCAGTACCAAATTTCCTCAACACTACACATAGCTGAGGAAGCACAGCAGTTTACACAAGTACTTGGGAAGACTACTGGATATGGAAGGAAGGAATAAGTATTTAATAAGCACCTACTATGTGCCAGGCATTGTGCTAAGTACTTTAAGATTATCTTATTTGATTCTCACAACAGCTTTGGGAGGTAGGTACTATTAATTCTATAGATGAGGAAACTGAGACAGACAGAGATTAAGTGACTATCTCATGGTCACACAGCTAATAAGTGTCTGAGGCAGGGTTTGAATTCAGTTCTTCCTGATCCTAGGCCTATCAGTCTATCCACTGCACCATCTAGCTGCCTCTAGGCCTGAATACCTTGTTTTGATTTTCAACTCTACCATTTTCTAGCTCTCTGGCCAGGAGGCAGTCACTGAACCTCTATGAGCTTGAGTTTCCTACAAAATGGATAAAAATCATAATTGACCTACTTACTTCAAAGGGGCTTTCTAAGTACCAAATGAAATAATGTATGCCTCACAGTAGTGTTGGTATGGAGTTGCTTAGCTAAAGAAAAGCACTAGATATTTCCCTCTCCGGGACACTCTCCCTCAGCAAATCTCTTTTGGCATTCTTGTGGATAGGGCTTTTCCCTTTGTACCTGCTTCTGAAGAGAACAATGGGTAGGGAAGTTGTTACCCTCCCGCCAAAGGTAAGCAATTCCAGCTGACTCCTTACCCAGTTGCTGCTTCAGGTTATACCTAGGCATGGTCTGGATTCATGTGACCTTTACACTGATTTGGAAAAGCTATAAAATATGTACCAAAATCTCTGATTCATCTTGGGCCCTTATCTCATGAAAAATTCCAGTGCTTAGAAAGAAAATTTTCTGTATGTGTGTGTGTGTGTCTGCCAAAGCAACAATGACCTTCTACTTTGCTGCTCCTTTTTTAGATCCCGCCAATGAGGCACAAGTGTGCTCACACACATACGCACACTCACATATACACATGGACACACACACACAATACACACAGAGTGATATCTTAGAGAAATCAGTTTTGTTTTGTTTTTTTCAGAACACATGGCCAAAACAGGAAGCAAACAGACTTTTTACAAAGGTTAAACAAAGAGTGAGCTATAGGCTCAATGATAGAGTGAAGTAAGAGAAAGGGAGACAAGAGGTTTACTTTTGTTATTTTCATCAAGTAGGCCAACACCAACCTGTATTGGTTCTTGGTGGTTCTGAATCTCTCAGCTGTAGTCTTTTTTATTTTTGTCTTGGTATTCTGTAGCCTGCATACTCATATCTTGTGACCACAGCAGCAGTAGAGATGGTGCTGGGAGGTAGAGGACCATTTATCTTCTCTCGGTTATCATGAGATTTCTGCTCTTTATCTTCCTTGAAGACAAGAGAAGAAGTAAACTGTTTTTTTCCAAGAGCACTCATAACTCAAAATCGTCCTTGGCTCAGAAAACTGCTTTTTGTCACATTGTGCGGAAGTCTAATTCATTGGGTAAAGGGGGTTACATATGCAAAGCATTTTTCAAATGAAATTTACATTTACTATTAGTTTACATTTTTTATCCTTTTTATTTCAGTGATAAATAGAATACATTTTTCTGCATTGGAAATAATTAAGCATTCAAGTTTTCAGTTACACATAAAGACATCTGCTTGGTATTTGGAAACTATACAAAGGTTGCTGCTTCTGTTATTACACCTCTTATAAATATCACCTGTCTTCCCAACTAACTCAGTTTGGCAATCTTCAATTAAATTTTTTCCTCACTAGTGGCCAGTTGGTTGAGTTGTTTTCCTATTCATAATTTTCACAACTGTTTGAAAAATTTGCTGGAGAGGCAAAAATGTCACATGCAGTATGGTTTGACAAACTTCCACTTTGTAGTTGAGGGTCTATTTGACTTTAGTCATGGTCACATTACTAGGCACTGAGTCTGCATGCTTCACAATGCCGCTTCATAAGCAACTGACCGGGGATTTTTCATTACTCATACTTTTACATTTCATTAGATCCATTTGGCACTGTATATTTGACATGGAAGCTCTGGTGGAGTGATTAGGACACCTGCAGAGACTATAGGGTACAATGCTTAATTTGTGTTCAATTGTTACTCATGTGGCACATGCTTCTGCTGAAGTTGAGATTGTTTGTCATAGAATATAAAACAATAGAGTTTTCTTTGCAACATGAGCTTGCTCATCTATGAACAACTATCAAGTTTGTATTGAATATTCAGCTTTGGGAAAGTCATAAGAGTAAAAAAGGCAACATTGACATTTTAAGTAGAGTATTGTACTTATTTCTCCAAAATTAGGTATATAGGACAGAATTCTCGGGGAAAAACAGCAGACTGACACTAATCCTTTATTAGTAGTGTATTGACTTAAGCAAATCAGTTCAGTTCTCTGTGTTTCAGATTCACCACCTATAAAATGGGGTGAATATAACAGCAATACTTACAATTTAATTCAATTCAACAAACATTTATTAAACAACTATAAAATTCAAACAACTATACAAACATTTATTAATACAAACAACAGCAAACATTTATTAAACAACTATAAAATTCCCTAGGCCTTGGGAGTACAAAGACAGAAAAATGAAACAATCTTGGGACTCAAATAGCATGCATTCTACTGAGAGAGCATATGTAGATAAGCACATTTAGATTTTATATATATATATATGTATATATGAATATGTATCTATAAAGCACAATGATTTAAGGAGGGAAGAAGTACAAGCAATTGGGATTTGGGGATCAGAAAAGCTTCACAAAGTCCAACTTACCATCTATGTTATGAGGTGGATGTCTATGGCAAAGTGGAAAAATGAAAGACAGGTTAATGTATAACAGTAAATTTGTGTAGCCTCAAATTAATACAGTAGCTGTCAAGGTCTGGCAGGATCCATGAAATGCTGCTGGAAACAATAGAAAATACAGTTTGAGTTATCATGCTGGTTAGTGTGATGAAACTGTAAACTGGCTGCTTCATTGTTACCACTTCATCATATGCTGGTCTAACAACCTAGCCTCTTCCCACTAGCAGGGGACCTCTTTTGCTTACAGGAGAGCAATGATCCTATTCCATTGGGTGCTGGTCTCTGTCTGAGCTACCTAACATACTGAGAGGACACTATCTTGAGGTCAGACCATTAGTGATATTTATAACCCTTCCAAGCTCATTCAGCAATGTTAGCAAACTTCCATACAGTCATACATCATCCATTAAAGTGATCCTAAATTCCTGGCTATCTGTATAAAAACCCTATTCTCCATCACCTATAACTCACTCCCTTATTCCCATCCTCCTCAGAACAACCCTTCAATGTAATGTCATACTCTAAAGTTACCCAATCCTTCCATCATACTCTCTGGAATATGTGCTCAGTGGGTAAGAAATATGCTTTCATCTTAAGTCTTTTCCTTTCCCACGCGTTTTATTTTCTGACTCTTACTGAGACTTGGCTCCTTTCTGATGACACAGACTCTGTAGCTACCTTCTTCAACACTAGTCTCACTTTCATTTAACCTCATACCTGACTCACTAGTCAAAGTGGGAGAACTGGAATACTTCTTGCTCCCCTTTGCCACTTTAAGCCTTTCCCTCCATTTCCATTTCTTGGTAACCTCTGCTGCTTTGAGATTCACTCAACCCAAATTTGTCATTCAATAAACTCTGGTAACTGATGTGTCCTGAACTCCATAACAAGCACCTTCTTTCCTCAATGAATTCAATGACTGGCTCACAGTTTTCTCTTCCTCCCCAACTCCTGCTATTCTTCAACATACATATTCATATTTCCTCAAACACTCTTACTTCCCATTTCCTCAGCTTACTCATTTCTCATGACCTACTCCTCATGATCTACTCCATCCCATGTCACAAAGAAATGGTCATAATTTTCCATTTCCCTACATATGATCCTTGAAATTCCCTGTTTAATCACAATCTGTTCATTCCACTTCTCCCTCTGTCTTGCAGCCCCAAATCCTGTTTTTCATCTTTGCTGTGACCTATAATTCTTTCTTACCTTAGTACTTTCCTAGACAATTACCCCTGCTTTGGCAACACTTTACTCCTTTCCCCTTCTTAACCCCTTAGTAGAGCAGTTCAACTATACGTTACATTTTTTGCTTGAATCTTTTGTCCCATTTTGTCTTATTATTATTATTAGTCACATATTCCATCCTATTTGTGCTCAATTTGCATTTTCTCATTGTGTTTTGAGTTTATTGTAATTACAATTCTTTTGAGATGGTGGCATTTGATGATTCACAATCATCTATCATATTCTGAAGATTGTCTCATTGTTCAGTTGTTTTTCAGTCAGGTTTGATTCTTTATGACCCCATTTGGGGTCCTCTTGACAAAGATAATGGAGTGGTTTGCTATTTCCTTCTCCAGTTCATTTTACAGATGAGGAAACTGGCAAACAGGGTTAAGTGACTTGCCCAGGGTCACACAGCTAGTATCTGAGGCCAGATTTGAACTCAGGTTCTCCTGACTCCAGGCCCAACATTTTATTCACTGCACCAGCTAGCTGTCACTGAAGATTATTAGAGATCCCAAATGAGATCCTTAGATACATTAACAATCAAAAATATTTATTAGGAATTTACCCTACAAACAGAGTCAAGTTTATAAGAATGTAAGTCACTCCCTAATTGATAAATGGTCTGAAGATATGAAAAGGCAGTTTTTAGGAAAAAAATCAAAGCTATTTGTGGACATATGAAAAAAAATGGTCTAAATCACTATTGATTAGAGAAATGCAAATTAAAACAACTGTGAAGTACCATCTCACACCTATAAGATTGGTTAATATCACAGAAAAGAAAAATGACAAATGTTGGAGGGGATGTGGGTAAATTAGGAAACTATGTCAATGTTGGTGGAGTTGTAAACTGATCGAACCATTCTGGAGAACAATTTGGAACTATGCCCAAAGGAGTATAAAACTGTGCATACTCTTTGATCAAACAATACCACTACTGGGTTTCTGTCCCAAAGAGATTTTTAAAAAGGGAAAGAATCTATACATACAAAAATATTTATAGCAGCTCTTTTTGTGGTGGCAATGAATTAGAAAATGAGGGAATGCCCATCCATTGGGAAATGGCTGAACAAGTTGTGATATATGATTGTGATGCAATACTATTGTGCTTTAAGAAATGACAAACAAGGGGCAGCTAGATGGTGCAGTGGATACAGCATCTGCTATGGAGTCAGGAGGACCTGAGTTCAAATCTGGTCTCAGACACTTACTAGCTGTGTGACCCTGGGCAAGTCACTTAACCCCAATTGCCTAAAAAAAAAAATGACAAGCAGAATAGTTTCAGAAAAGCCTGAGAAGACTTACATGAACTGATGCAGAGTGAAGTGAGCAGAACCAGGAGAGCATTGTACACAGTAACAGTAATATCATAAGGATAATCAACTCTGAATAATTTAATTATTCTTAGCAATACAACTATCCAAGGAAATTCCAAAGGATCTACGATGAAAATGCTCTTCACCTTCACAGAAAGAACTGATGATGTCAGAATGTAGATTGAGGTCTACCTTTTTTACTTTCTTTTTCTTTTTTTTGTCTGTGATTTCTTTTACAACATGACTAATATGGAAATATTTTTGCATGACTGTACACGTAAACTATATCAAATTGCTTATCTTCTCAATGAAAGGGAGTGGAGGGGAGGGAAAGAGAGAGAGAACTTGGAACTAATTTTTTTAAATGAATGTTAAAATTGCTTTTACATGTAATTGAAAAAATATAATGTTGAAAGTAAAACAAAAAGAATTTGCTCTACTTACAGATTAAAATGAAGATAAGGAACAATTCTTACCCTCATAAAGCTCACTGTAAATTAGGAATTATAAATGATCAAATAACCATAAAAATAATATTTAAGTATATTAGAATTGAAAACAAAGTGAGGTACCATATTGGTCTCATTTTAATATTGCTTCTCAAACAACCGAGGGGCCCTGCTTAATTAATACAAATGAAATTATTAAATTAGAGCAAAGGATAGTTTAGATTCAGAGAGTATTCCTATTCAATTAGGACTAGATAATCTAATAATGCCTTTTATCTTTTTAACTCTGAGCTTCTGTGAGTAGGACTTTTAGGCTGATTTTTATTTTGTTAATCACAACAGAATATATAAGTATATATATTATATATAAATGTAAATGTTATATTACATTACATATGTATTATTAGTTTCATATATGTGAAATATATACTATAGATATGCCATAGATACAAAATAGTTACACATATGTGAATGGAATACATTATTTATTCAATTCATGGAAAGTATGCTTATTATAAGTTATCCTGCATTTTTTTTGGAACTCAGTGAAGATAAATTAACAATATTTTTTATACTTATAGATTTGATGAGCACTTACCAGATGTCCCCAGGTCCCTAGTGGTCATCTTGTCACAGACTGTAATCATTATCCTAGATTCAAGTTCATTTTTAGGAACAATAATTTTTAAGGTAATGATAAAATGATTTCAAAATCAGGAATGAGCAGAAGATTCTATGATAATTGTCTTCAATTTTCTAAATAGTCCAATTTAAAGATTTCAATTATCATCGAATAATAAGTGAAATTCATGTAACCATTTTAAATGTTCAAAGTGCTATATGACTATCTATGTGTAAATGTATATGTGTGTATATACAGATATAATCTCATTTCAGCTTTGCAGCAACATTATAACCCAATATATATTAGATATTATGATCTCCATTTTACAGTTGAAAAAGAAAACCCTCAGGCTTAGAGAAGTCAATTGACTTGTTTAATCATACAACTCATAAGTATTAGAGAGAGATGAGATTCATATCCAGATCTTCTTGACTCAAAGTCCAGCATTCTCCTCCACTCTGCCAAACTGGTTATGTTTAAGTAGCTACCCAATCAGTGCTATAATTTTCATATATTGCAATCCAGGATATGAACCCTGGCCTTCCAAATTTGTATGCAGGGAACCAAGAGACAACACTGATTTAATGCATTATGCACCAGTTGTAAAATGTTCTATAAAGTCTAAGGAACAAAGATTTGAAATGGGCTTAAAGAGCTCAAGACTGACCAGGCTGCTAACTAAATGTCTACTAAATATGTTTCTGTTATTGATAATTAACACTTTTCCCATGGGAAACCCTGAACTTTCTTGAAAGCCCTAGGGAAAGAATACTAAAAACTTTCCACTGATAAACCATTCCAGTGCTTAGCATTTTCTCATAGCTAAGAATTTAATTATGAGTCCCAAGGTCAACATGAGGAAGTTTTTTTTATTTTATTTTATCTTAAATAATAATTGATTAATAATTAACCCTAAGTCCCTTCCAATTTTAATTTAGCTCTGTTCCTATTACTTTATCATCTGGAGATTGGAGTAGACTTAGTCACTCTCCAAATATTTAAAGTCCCTTTTCTACCTACTTTTCTTCAGACAATATCATCAAAATTCATTTAACCTTTTATTTAGACTTTATTTTTCAATGCTTAATAAATTTGAACAGTTTTTAATTCTCTTCTGGATTTTTACCAAGTTCCCCACATATTAGTGAATCTACAAAAAATGAGTTTTTATTAATCTCTGGGCAATATAGTAAAGAGTTAACTAATGACTCTTCTGTGTTCTATGTCTATCTCTATCAATCTATTTCAAGGGCCTTCTTGAAAACTTAACATTAAACTTTAATACAATGACCTGAACTTCTTTAGTAACAACTATAGTTAATTTCAATGAATAAAAAAAATTATATCTTTTTTTCTTTCTACATATTTATTGCTATCTACCAACCCACGCTGCCTACCTTTGAGTAGAGCCCTTCCTATGTCATAAATATGTATAGTTAGGCACAACTAATCAACAACATTAGCAGTATTTGAGAATGCATGTCTGTTTCTTTATCATTAGCCCATCACCTTTCCACTAAAGGGTGGAAGATGTTTTTGTTCCTCAATCTTTTGAAGTCAGTTTTATTCACTGGTTTGGTCAGATTTCTGAACTATTCCAGGGTTCTGCTTAGATTATTGTTGTGGTCACCACGTAATCTGTTCATATGGTTCTTCTAATTTCACTTGCATCGTTTCATAAAGTCCATCATATGTTTCATTTCTTATGATGCAATAATATTCCATTATGTTCATGTCACTCCCTACATGATGGGCCTTCTTTTGTTTCTAGTTCTTTGCAAAAACAACAAAAATATGTGGCTATAAATATTCTTCTATCCTCTGTTTTTTACTCCCTTGGGCTATATCATCATCATCATCATCATCACCATCATTTTAATCGTAATTAGCATTTATATGATCCTTACAATGGCCAGGCACTTTGCTAAGCACTTTAACAAATATTATCTCATTTAATCCTCACAACTGGGAGGTAGGTACTATTACTAACCTCATTTTATAGATAAAGAAACTGAAGCACACAGAAGTTAAATGACTTGCCCAAGGTCAAATGTCTAGTTTCTGAGGCTGTATTTGAACTCATGTCTTTTTGACTACTAGAGCACCTAATGGGATAGAGGGATAGAGACCTGGGCCTGGAATTGGGAAGATCTAAGCTCAAATATGTCCTCAGACACTTACTAACTGTGTGGTCCTGGGCAAGTCACTTAATCCCTATTTACCTCAGTTCCTCATCTGTAAAATGGGGACCCAAGGAAGAAGGAAATGGTTAACCACTCTTTGCCAATAAAAATCCATGGACAAAGTTCATAAGGTCATGTAGAGCTAGACAAAACCGAATGACAACAACAGCTCCCAGTGTTGTATCCACTGAGTTACCTACTAGTACATGTCTAAAAGGAATATCTATGAGTCAAAGAGTATGTAATGTTTAATTACTTTTTGTATATAGTTTCATATTGTTTGCCAGAATGGTTGAACCAACTTAATGCCTATTTACATATACCAATTTTCTCTGTCATGTTTGCACATAGATATGACTTGTGGCTAGAGTTGTAGAGATTCTCTTTAGGGTAAACTGAAGATAGATTGCTATTTATATATTTTTTATGATGCCTTTCTAGTTTCACTAGTTATTTTCACTCTAGAGCAGGAGACAGTTTGCCTTTATTGGTTTCCAGCTACTAATGTCACTAATGGATGATTTCAGTGATATGTTTGTTTGGTTACTAAGTTAAAATCTCATTTGATTTATTGCCATTCTCAGAAAACAAAAACTTATTTTGCCATATTTTCCAAGGACTTTGTACCTAATATAGCTGTATCTGCTTGGAGAGACTCAATTGAATTGGGACTACAAATTTTAATGTGGTTGAATCAGTCTACCGGAAGTGTGTAGAGATAGTTTCAACATGAATGTTGTAGATGAGGGTAGTGCTGAGAACCTAAATCTATGAGCCAGTATCAGAGTCTTAATGTAAAAAGACCAAAGGAAAAGAAGGACCAAGAACCCAAAGAGATCTGATAGTTTTCAGAAAACCTTGCTTCAAATCCCAAGTCTGCCATATACTGCTTTTGTGATCTTGAGCTATTCCTCTAAACTCTTTATCTCTGTATGTAGAGCACTTGGATAGGTGATTTGCAAGATGTAAAATTAGATAAGTGGGGCTTATAGTCTATTAGGGGAACAAGATAAGTATGTAATAAGTGCATTAGAAAATCACAAAACAAAGTCTTGGTTTAGAAAGTATTTAATGAGTGGGAAAAAGTCAACAGGCAACTAGATGAAGTACTCATTCAATGAATATGTAACAGACCAAAAAATTGCACAGAAGTGTGAGAAGGCAGTGATTTTTCAAGATACAGAGAGATGTCTAGTTTGGCTGGACTGTAGAATACAAGTTAAAAAATGAGAAGAAGTAATGCTAAAAAGGTGTTGTGGTGCCAGATTGTGGAGGATTTTGACTACTAGTCAGAAGTGCCTGATTTTCTACTGAGTAGGCATTTTTAGTCAGAGGACACTAGGCCAGAGTTATGTCAAAGAAGCACTATAAAGAAAGTATCAGAGAGGGAGAGTAAGTGACATCATTAAAACCTGTAAATAGACTAATGTAGATCTCTTCATATTCTAGGTGCATGGAGATGAGTCCCTAGATGAAAATGGTTGCAGTGGGAATAAAGTCAGAGAGGAAAATACATGTTTGAGAGACTTTTTCAGAATGTGGCACACAGTAATTAATGTTTGTTGATTGAATGGATTTCTAGAAATGGCATTGATAGTGCTCAATAATGTATAATTTGTAATCTTCAATTTTCTTTATCTGGGTGACCAGAAGAATGGTGGAGCCTTGTATAGAAATAGAGAAGTTAGGGGAAGGAGTGAGTTTAAGAGGGGGGATAATGAATTCTGCTTTGGATATGTTGAATTTGAGGTGCTTATGGGACATCAAGGTGGAAAGATCCAGCAGGCTATTGGAGATGTACAGATGAGATTTACATGATGAGGGTAAAGTATTTAGATTAGAGATTTATCTTTGTAGAGATAATTGAACTCTGGATAGCTAATAAGATCACTGAGAGAGTATATAAAACAAAACCAGCAGAAGGCCCAGAAAGAGCCCTGGGCATACCCATGCACAGAGGGGAAAGCATTGATAATCCCACAAAAGAAATAGCAAGATCTCTCAGGAAGGAAATCAGAAAACTATGAAAGACCTATGTCATAAAAACTGAGAGAATAGAGAGCATCAAAAATGGAAGGGTGCAACAGTATCAAAAGTAACAGGCAAGTGAGAAAGGAAATGGAATGAACAAAGGCAATTGAAATTACCAGTGAAGAGGTGACCTTGGAGAAAGACATTTCAGATTAATGAATACCAAGGACAGAAACCAGAATGCACTGGGCCTTAACCCAATGAGGGTGAGGTCAGAAAGTGGAGGCAGTAAGTACAGACAGCTTTTTCAAGGATTTGGGCAGCAAAGAGGAAGAAAGACTTAGGATAATAACTTTAGGAGGTGGTAATTAATCAATCAATTGATTTAATAAGCATTTATTGAGTTACAATACTAGGTGCTAAGGATATGAGACAGAAGTGTAGCAGTCCCTGCCCTCAGAAGATTGTACTCTATTCAAAGCAGATGACATATATATAGATATGCATAGATACTTAATAAATGCAAAATAAATTCACAAGAAAAGTAGCTGGGGAAGACACAGAAGGCCACATGTAGAAGCTGTCACTTGTCCTGAGTCATAAATGCTGACTAAATAGAAAACTAGTGGAATTAGAGATTTTGAGAAATGGAGGTAAGGATGGAGTACATTCCAAGCATGAAAAAAGCCAATTCTGGATCAAAAGACAAAGCTTGAACATCATTTAAGATGAGTAGTAAAAAAGTCAATTTGGTCAAGTTCTAGTGAAGCCAGTTTGTAATGCGTGTTAAATGCCAAAAAGAGGAAATTATATTTGATTCTAGAAGTAAGAGGGAGTCATTGGAATTTGCTGAGCAATCAAAATGATCTTGGCTTTGGACACTTGAGTTTGTGGTGCTAACGGGATATCCAAAATCAGAAGTACCAATATCTTGAGATGAAAGCCTGGAGCTTAGGGGAAAAGTCAGGGCAGGAGATCAAAATCTAGAGGTTGCCTCCATAGGGTGTTCAATAATGAGCAAATCACTATTTATATAGAGTTTTTGTTCAGTTGTTTCAATCATGCCTGACTCTTTGTGACCTGTTTGGGGTTTTCTTGGCAAAGACACTAGTTTGTCATTTCCTTCCCTAGATCATTTTACAGATGAGAAACTGAAGCAAACAGGGTTGAGTGATTTGCCTAGGGTCACTCAGCTAGTGTTTGAGGACAGATTTGAACTCAGGAAAATGACTCCAGGCTCAGCACTCTATGCACTGTGCCACTTAGCTGCCCCATTTCTCCAGCACTATTTGCTAAAAAGTAGGAATTTGCCATGATAGCCATTCCATCTTTAATCTCATTGATGGGAATTTATTTATTGAAGTATCAGAATAATCTCTTATAAGGTGATCCTAAGTCACCATTGGGCCTTAAGTTATAGTAATTCTTTAATGTGGTCACAATAGCATTTTATTTTCATGTAGAATGTTTAGGAGTGGAGTCAATTTAATTTTTAATCTTTGTGATTTTTTTCTAATATAAGCTTATGTTGGATAATAGTAAAGACCCTAGTTTAATAGATCATACAACAAATTATGATCCCTGAAACCCAGGAAGTTTCCAATTTATCCATATCAATGGTGAATCTGATATTTTATTTATCCAAATATTGATCCAGAATTACATATGCACATAATACATATATATCATTAAATATACACACTGCATGTTATATATTCATAAATATGTGCTGCATTATAATATTGTATACATGCATACACACACATATAAGTAAATATATAGATTAAAAAAACAATTCCTAATTGACTGTGTTATATAGTGGAAAGGGCACAGGATTTGGAGTCAGAAGCTTTCACTTCAAATCCCTCCTAACTGGCTACATGTGTTAGCATGAGGCATCTCTCTTCTTTGGGCTACAATTTCCTCATCTGAAAAATGTGGGATTGGACTAGATTATTGCTGAGGTTCCTTCAAGATCTAGTTACTATGAATTATAAGGTAGTTGCTTTATAAATATATTTTAGTCATTGAGGAGCATCATATTGTATGTGTGTATATAAACCTAATATATTCATCAAAAGCCTTACATTTTATTAATAGTGAAAAAATGCTTAGGTTTTTTAAAACACATATCTGCTATCTTTAAAGGTAACTTGGACTTTGTACCTAGGCCTAAACATTTGGTGGGATCAGTGAGCTTTTCCTCCTGGAGTGAGGTGAATTTTCTTTCCAAAGATGGTCCAGAAAACATTGCTATGATGCATACCTTAGTCCTTTGCCCTCCTATACTCCATATTGTGATCCTATTCTTGTGATTGACTGTGATTTCAGAGTTCCTAGCTCCTACAGAGAAGAGAGCTAGATTATATGGGGGATGGGTGGAAAGCAGGATACTCTTCTCTTTTTAGAACTGTACTCATGATTACACTGTCTTATGGGTCACTTTCCTTGACTCACATTATCTGCCCTAAGTGAAAGGATTTATAGTTATGAATGGGCGGTGCAGACTTCCATGTTTGAATATTTCTACCTAAGAATATGAAAAGAAGCCCTGGTGTCTCAAAACAGATGTGGAAGAATAACCCATCCCAATGTATTATTAAAATTTTCTTTTCCATGATCATTTGAGCACACCTGTTGTGAGAAGTGAGAGCATGCTATTTAACATCAGACAAGTTCTTCCTCATTTTTGTCTAATTTATTTCATCAGGAATTGTGTGTTCTGTCTGACATATTTTATCAAATATGCTTGTTATTTACTAGCAAATCAATTTTCATGTTCACGGCCTTTCATGTTTTATTATTAAGTAGTAATTAGTAATTATTCCAAATAAATGTTTTGTAGTTAATAAAATCCTGTCCAGATCAATAAGGTTAATAAGTGACATTGTCGCTTAGGCATGTTAATAAATAAATAAAACTTTGGTGACTGAAAATCTGAGACATAAAATAGATTATAACATTTTGCCCCAAGGCTTTGGCAACAATTGAAACAGAGTATTTTGAAATAGAGCAAATTGGCATTTCACTGACTTTGAAAGTACTGTCTTTCCAAGCAAGACACCTGGTTTGACTACACAAAACAGCTATTCAGAATTATAGCCAGTCTTTTGTTTGCAAAAGGTATATGAGGGCCACATGGAATCTTTCCAGGAAAAGCTGTTTTTACTTTTTTCCCTGGAAAGGATTGTTATGAAAAAAACAAAAACAACCCCAAAACCCTGCTATTGACAGGAAATCAGGAGTCTTGAGGATATGTAATTTTAGAAATTATTTTTGAGACCAAAACTTCCTATAGTGCAGTGGAATGTTCCAAATATAACAGCAATAAATTAAATAAAGGAAGGTCCACATTATAGAATATCCAACCTTAGAGGAATTTTTTTGTCCCACCTCACTTGCATAAAATCCTTATTCACTCAGTTCCACCCCAAAACTTTAAACAATTTCCTCTTATTCTCATTTGGCTTGGTTTTAATGGTGTACATTCTCAAAAAGAAAAAAAAAGTTTCATAGGGCCTTCTTTTTGTCATTAACAAAAGAACTGTATTAGAGATCTTGCATTTTTACCTTTTTGACAAGATCATGAAATTATAAGATTTGGAGTTGGAGAGGATTTTTAAAATCACCTAAGTCAATTGATTTTTACAGAGAAACTGAGTCTAAAGGAAGTTAAATGATTTAACTACAGTCATGCAACTAATCAGAGACAGGATTTGAACTCAAGATTTTCCTAATTTCAAGTCTAGTGCTTTTTCTATTAAACCATGCTGCCACTGTGAACCTAGTGTGAGAGCATAGAGAAGACCATTTGCCAAAGATTGAATAGAGAGAGACAGTGACATGAAGTGAACTCAGACATGTTTGCATAGCTTTCCTAAGTTCAGGTTGCTTCATTATCATAATTAAAGAATTGGCTGGAGGATTTCTAAGGTCCTTTCCAGCTCTAGTTAATTTGAATTATGAAAGTTGGTTGTTGGTTATTGTCCTTTGTTCTCAAAAAGGACCCAAATGACATCATTTTATTGGGGTCAAGATACAGTGTGTCTGACTATGGCTGATTGGACCAATACAAGCTAAGAAGGCTTTACCACAAATCAGGCAAAAATAGTGCATGTGAGTGTTTGGAGTGGAGATGTCTCAATTTGAATATATCATGTTTTTTTTGAGCTATTGCAGTTCTGCTTTGCTCACAGAGTACAGTAGCTACTTTGATGTAGACGTGCCATCTGGGCAGGACTGCTTCTTCCATTCCTCACAATCAATTCTAAAGTTCTTCACAGAGACCTTAAGAGTATTCTTGTATCATTTCTTATGATTTCCATGTGAGCTCTTGCCTTGTATGAGCTTTCTACAAAATAGACTTTTAGGCAAACATATGTTTGTCATTTAAACAATGTGTCCAGCCCATCAAAGCTGTGCTTTCTGCAATGGAGTTTGAACACTTGGAAATGCAGCTCAAGAAAGGACCTCAGTGTCTAGTGCCTTATCTTCATAATCTTCCTAAGACAATTCAAATAGAATCAATTTAGATTCCTGTCATGGTGTTGGTATACTGTTAAGTTTTCACAGTTTTCAATGAGATCAGTAAAATGGCTCAGTAGATTTTCAGCCTGGTACACAGTCTAACATCTCTTCTTTACCACGCTTTCCTTCAGAGCCTCCCAAATATTGAACTATCTCTGGCAATGTGAGCATCAATCTCATATTATCTATGTCGACGTCCCTAGAAAGTATACTACCAAGGTAAGTGAACTTATCCACAGTATTCCATTTACTGTAACTGATGGTTTCTTATATAGATGGTGTGGTGCTGGCTGGTGGAGTATCTGTGTTTTCTTGGTGATAATTGGTAGGCCAAAATTGGCACAAATAGCAGAGAACTGATCCATAATTTGTTTCATCTCAGCCTCAGAGGCCACATGGAATTGACTAAATGCAAAAAGAGGTACAAAAACTCACTGAAGAAAATAATTCCTTAAAAATTAGAATTGGGCAAGTGAAAGTTAATGATTCCATGAGACATCAAGAAATAATAAAACAAAATTACAAGAATTGAAAGATAGAAGAAAAGATAAAATATCTCATTGGAAAAAGAACTGACCTGGAAAAGAGAGTAAGGAAGATAATTCAAGAATGATTGTACTACCTGAAAGCCATGATCAAAAAAAAAAGAGCCTAGACATCATTTTTCAAAAAATTATCAAGGAAAACTGCACAGATAACCTAGAAACAGGGTAAAATAGAAATTGAAAGAATCCACAAATCACCTCCTGGAAGATATCCCAAAATTAAAACTACCAGGAATGTTATAGCTGATTTCCAGGGCAACCAGGTCAAGGAGAAAATACTGCAAGACATAATTCAAATATCATGGATCCACAATCAGGATAACACAAGATATAGCAGCTTCTACATTAAAAGATCAGTGGGCTTGGAATGTGATATACCAGAGGACAAAGGAGATAAGATTACAACCAAGAATACCTATCAAAATTGAGCATAGTCCTTTGGTGGATAAGATGTGTATTTAATGAAATAGAGGACTTTCAAGCATTCCTGATGAAAATAACAGAGCTGGATAGAAAAATTGACTTTCAAATACAAGACTCAAGAGAAGTATAAAAAGTTAAACACGAAAGCAAAATCATAAGGGATTCAATAATGTCAAATTTTTTATATTCCTACATGGGAAAATAAAATCTTCCTAAGATAAAATTCCTAAGAACTTTATCATTATTAGGGCAGTTTGAAGGAATATTCATAGACAAAGGGCATACTTATGATGAGATATCTGAAAAATAAGGTAAATTTAAGGATTAACTCACTGGGGGAATGGGGAAGGGGAAGTTATAATGGGGCAAATCATCTCACATAAAAGAGATACAAAATGAAAAGATTTTACAATGGAGGGGAAGATAATGAGGATGATGGACAATGTTTGACCCTTACTTTTATCAGGATTGGTTCAAAGTAAGAATAACATACACAATAAGTTGTGTATAGAAATCATTCTTGCCCTTCAGGTAAGTAAGAAGGGAGGGTGACAGAAATGAGGGCAGATTGGGGGGGGGGGGTGGCAAAAAGCAAAACACTTTTGAGGAGAGACAGGGTGAAAGAAGAAAGAGAAGGATAAATGGGGAGGAAATAGGACGGAAGGAAATATATAGTAATCAAAACTGTGAATGTGAATAGGATGAATTCACCCATGAAATGGAAGCAAATAGCAGAATGGATTCAAAATCAGAATTCAATAATATGTTGCTTATAAGAAACACACTTGAGACAAAGAGATACAAACAGAGTTAAGGTAAGGGGCTGGTGCAGAATCTATTGTGCTTCAGCTGAAGGAAAAAAAATGCAGTGGTAGTGATCATGATCTCAGACAAAACAAAAACAAAAATAGATATAATTAAAAGCAATGAGCAAAGAAACTATGTTTTTCTAAAAGATACCATAAATAAAGTAATATCAATACTTAGCATATATGCACCAAAGGATATTGCAATCAAATTCTTTTTTAAATTAATTTATTTTTAGTTTTCAACAATTACTTCCATAAGCTTTTGAATTTTAAATTTTCTCCCCTTCCCTCCTGCCTCCATCACCAAGATAGCAAGAAATCTGATAGAAGCTCCACATGTACATTCCTATTAAACATATTTTCACATTAGTCATGTTGTAAAGAAAAATTAAAACCAATAGGAGGAACCACAAGAAAAAGAAACAAAACAAAACAGAAAAAAAAGAACAAATAGTATGTTTTGATCTGCATTCAAACTCCATAGTTCTTTCTCTGGATGTGGATAGCATTTTCCATCATGAGACTTTTGGAGATGTCTTTGATCCTTGAATTTCTGAAATGTGCTAAGTCTAGCAAAGTTAGTCATCACACAACATGGCTGTTACTGTGTACAACATTCTCTTGGTTCTGCTCACTTCACTCAGCATCAATCCATACAAGTGTTTCCAGGTTTTTCTTAAATCTGCTTGCTCATCATTTCTTATAGCACAATAGTATTCCATTACATTCGTATACCATAACTTAGTCAACCATTCTCCAAATAATGTGCATCCCCTCAATTTCCAACTCTTTGCCACCACAGAAAGAGCTGTTATAGAAATTTTTGTACATGTAGGTGTCCTTTTCCCATTTTTATGATCTCTTTGGGATACGTCCTAGAAGTTGCAACCAAATTCTTAAAGGAAAGTTAAATGAGTGACAAGAGGATATAGACAGTAAAACTATATTAGTTGGTTTCTCAACTTTCCCCTTGCAAAATTAGATAAATCTAACCGAAAAATAAACAAGGAAGAAGTAAAGAGGATGAGTAATTTTTTTAAGTTAGGTATGATAGACTTCTGGAAAAAATTATATAGCGGAGGAAAGGAATAAACCTTTTTCTCAGTGGTTCATGGCACCGACATAAATATTCATGATGTATTGGGGCATAAAAATCTTACAACCAAATGCAAAAAAGCATAAGTATTAAATGCATTCTTTTCATATCATAATGCAATAAAATTACATTCAATAAAGGACTATGGAAATATAGATTAAAATTTATTTGGAAACTAAATAATATAATCCTCAATAATGAGTGAGTCAAAAAACAAATTATAGAAACACTAAATAGTTTAATTAAAAAGAAAGATAATGAGAACAATGAAACAACATACCAAAATTTATGGGATGCAGCCAAAGCAATAATTGGAGAGATATTATATCTCTAAATTTTTACTTCAACAAAAAGGAGAAAGGACAGATCAGTGAACTGGGCATGCAAAAAAAAAATTAGAAAAAGAACAAATTAAAAATTCCCTATCAAACAGCAAATTATAAATAGTGAAAATCAAAAGATAGATTAATAAAATTGAAAGTCAAAAAATCATTAAACTTTTAAATAAAACTAGTAACTGATTTTATTGAAAAAATAGGAAGCCATTAAATAATTTGATTAAAAAAAGAAGAAAAAGAAAACCAAATTAGCAGCATCACAAATGACCACCAATCACCACCAATAAAGACAAAATTAAAACAATCAGTAGTATCTATTTTGTTCAATTATATGCCAATAATTCTAACAATCTAGATGAAATTGATGCATATTTACAAAAATATAAGTAGCCCAGATAAATAGAAGAGGAAATAGAATACTTAAATAGCACTGTCTTAGAAAAAGTGGCAGTTTATAAAATAAATCCACATAAATCATAATCATTTCCATATATTATCAACAAAGTCTAGCAAGAAGAGGGAGAAAGGGAAATTCCATTTAAAATAACTGTAGACAATATGTTGTTGTTGGTCCTTCATTTTCAAAGAGGATCAATGACATCACAGAATGATTTGTTGACTAGTGCGTGAATTAGATTTAAGTGAGACAGAGTGGCACAAAGTCATCAGACTCACTCTCTCTTCCAGTAGCAGGAAAAAAGTCAAGACAACTGGTGATGGCCTGGAATTCAGTGAGTAATCTTGGTCTCTTTGATGTCTGACAAGCTCTAAGTGCTCCACAGTTCCAGCTGCCACCTTCAAGGTCTCTTTAACAAATTGTTCTCATCCACCCATTCCACCATCCCTCAAACTGACTTAGTGGATTTGCCAAGACAGTTTTACCAGGGTATTGTTGCTGCTCATGCTACAGCTTCTTGGAGCTATAGGTGAGAATTGGGTGACCCATTGAAAACCAAGAGTGAATACTATGAAAAGGGCTCAGTAAGCCTACATACCAAAGGTGCTCTTCCTCACTTAACACTACATACCCCTTTGTAGACAATCATAGATTGTATACAATAAAAAAACAATTGAGAGTCTACCTGCCAAGACAAACCCAGGAACTATTTGAACACAATTGCAAAACACTTTTCACACAAATAAAGAGATCTAAACAATTGGAAAAATATTAATCGCTCATGGGTAGGCTGAGCCAATAAAATAAAAATGACACTTCTACCTAAATTAATTTACTTATTCAGTGTCCTACCAATCAAACTAACAAAAATATTTTTACAGATAGAAAAAAATAGTAGCAAAATTAATCTAGAAGAACAAAAGGTCAAGAATATCAAGGCACAAACAAAACAAAGGCTGCCAAGTTTAGGAGAACAGAAAACTGGGGAGGGGAGAGGGAATTATAGCAAGTTTCTCTGATAAAGGCCTCATTTCTCAAATTTATAGAGAACTGAGTGAAATTTTTAAGAATACGAGGCATTCTCCAAATGATAAATGGTTAAAGGATATAAAGTTTTCAAAAGAAGAAATCAAAGTTATCTATAGTCATATACAAATTCTCTAAATCTCTATTGATTAGAGTAGTGCAAATTAAAACATCTCATACCTATCAGATTGGTTAGTATGTATTAGAAGTAAAATAGGATTTTGATTTTAATTATTGAAAACTGCCAAATGTCGGTTTTCAAAAAGGTGGAAATGGTGGTCTAGAGAAGCTATTAACCAAGAATTTTACATAAATATCCAGCAAAATTCTGTATTAATTGATTGAAGAGATTATTTCTGAGTCCATAGAAAGAAGATAGTAATCTCCAAGGTTCAGCATGGATTCATTAATTCATTGCCAGAACAGAAGATCTGGATTGACACAAAAGGCTGATCTTGGGGACTTGATAGACCTAAATTTTTCACTGGCTTGTGACCGCACCTTGGTTTTTTCCTATGTTCATCAGAATTACAGTCATGCAAGTCTGAAGGATTTATGATGAAAAATGCTATCAACCACCAGAGAAACAAATGATGGAGTGTGAATGGAGATCTAAGCACATTTAAAATTTTTCTTGAGTATCCTTAGGGGTTTTTTGGTCTGCATTTACTTTTGCAACATGGCTAATATGATTTTTTTTTGCATGATGGCACATGTATAATCTATATGAAATTGTTGAGGAGGGGGAGGGCTATGAGGGAGAGGATATGGAACTCAAAGTTTAAAAAAATTAATTTTGTTTGTGTACATGTGATTGAGAAAAATAAAATTAAATAAAATTTAAAAAATATTTACAGCATGTTTCAGTTCTTACAACATAGGGGAAATGGCCTTCAGCTTTGATGCAAATACTTAATCTAATAATACATAGAAATTTTACATGCTTTGTTCAACCTAACAAAAAAAAAGTCAGAGAGCACAAAGAACTAAAACCCATGCCTATAAAAAAGGTCATGGTCCCTTTTCTTTTCTTCCTGATGTGTCTCTTGCTTCCAGTCATCTATACACTCCTCCAAATTTGTAGTACTAGCCTAAGTTTCAAGCCCCCTAACAAGAGAAAAATTCTCAAGATAAAAAACTAAGCACTTCCCCCAGAATCTGAATCATCTTTGTAATTCATACTTCTGTCCTTTTAGCTGCCAGCTCCAGACCCACATACCTCCTCCTTCATCTAAGAATTCTAAGCAACCTGGAATTTGGCATTATTCATAAGTGTCTCTTCTGCTTTCTAGAAAGCTTTATCCAAGAACTTTCCATTGTACAGGAAATCCTCCTTCATAAACAGGGAGTTTGATCCTGGCATTTCTTTGCTTTTCCACAATTGCTTTGCCATTCCTGCTGACTCTAGTTTCTTCAGTCTGTCCTAGCAATGCCATGCCACTACTTATACCTCAGGAGTCACATGTTTCCTACACAGATGATTCACAAAAGGAAATACAGGTCTATGGTGTCCATAAAGATTTCCCTCTAGGGAACCAGAGTGTGTGTATGTGTCTGTGAACTTTCACTCTGGCCTTATCAGATCTTGTTCTCTGTCACCTTTGTCCTCTGTTTTTCAGATATCCTTTTAAAGTCAAGCTCAGGTGTATGTTCAGTGCTGACTCAATAAATTATCCCATCTGTAATGTTTATCCAGGAGAGAGTAATTTCACAATTTCTTAAGGAGATATCAGAACCAGAACAAAGGGGTTAACTTTGTCAATGGAGTACAAGTGAAGGGACTTGATGTCCTCAATGAATGAATCCATTAATCAACAAGCCTTAATTAAGCATCTACAAGTGCCAGGCATTGTGCTAAGTGCTGGAAATATAAATACAATAACTAAAACAATTCCTCTTTTAAAAGAGCTCACATTCTACAAGGAGACAATAAGTAAGAGTTCCTTATTCTTGGAAGTGTTCATATAGAGAATAGATGCCCATCATCTTTCAGGGATGTTATTCACTGTAATTTTGAGCATAATGACTTACACACAGAACAAGTGACACTAAAATAATTTCATTGTTTTTCTGAATGGTAAAAGGAAATGCCTTAGACATCTGAATTTTGCCAATATATATGAGAAAATTTTGTAAGATAATCCTTGTGGATAAACTGGAAATTGTAAATGAGGTGATTGATTATATACTATATGGTTTTCACCTGATTGAACAACTGGACAGGAGCATATTTTATTAGAAAAAAGCACTAAATATACATGATCAAAAAGATGGAGAAATAGTTTCTCTGATCTTCATGACTTCTCAGATCTCTTCAATTTAAGAATTATGCACAAGAAATAAAGCTTTTTTGGCTGACTCTATAGTCCAAGACACACACACACACACACACACACACACACACACACATGCATACACACAAAATACTAAGCTAACAATCCTATGAATTTTAACAGTGGAGAAGGCCAATCCCTAATTCCCCAGCACTCATTCAGCACCTTTTCAATTACCATGATTGATCAAGTTCAACCACAAGATTGCAATACAATTCAACTCTGCACCACTCCTCTCCTCCTTTCATTATGTAAAACCAAAGGACAAAAGTTTCTTTTTTTTCTGATTGGGACTGCAGTATGGTAGCACTAAGTACTACAACAGTGTATATCCAGAATACTAGGAACAGAAGAAAATGGGGTAAGAAGTCAGCCAGTATGCATATGAATCTGCAAGGCCTGAAAACAGCTGAGGCCAGCTCTATCTCACCCAGAAGCCACTTGGGGCAAGACCAAAGGCCTATTAAACATTTATTGCCCAGATTGGAAGGAGCTGAGAAAACTTTGAGATCCAGATATGGGGAAAACAATCAAAGAGGAAGGAGTCAGAAAGTGAGCAATAGGGAAACAATAGTGGGGAGAGAGACTAAAATTAACAAAAATCACAGGAAGAAAACCCAGATAAAACTTTGAGCACAAGAAAATGAACCAACAGAGAAGATATTTTTAACAGAAGAGAAAATACCCTCTAGATATCTAAAAATAAATATTGTAAGGCAAAGGAAAATAAATCAACATTTGATGAGACAGAGGACACTGCAAATTCTCAAGAGAAGATGGAACTACAACTGAATGTTCCTGAGTGGTAAGAAAGAGAAAGAGAGAGGGAGAGACAGAAAGAAAAAGAGAGAAAGAGAGAGAGAACAAATTGTGAAAGCAGAATTTATGGCCTACATAGCAGAAATAATTGGTAGAAAAAAAAAACTGGATTCCACAGTGCCAAAACTTGCCAAAGAAACAAGAGAAAATAATGAGTTGGGGATGCAGTGAGTTAATAAAGTTTTATTAAACACAATGTGCCAGACACTGTGTTAAATTCCGAGGATATAAAAAGAAGCAAAAAAAAAACAATCACTGCCCTCAAGGAGCTCATAGTTTAGTGAGGGAGACAATAAGTAAATAAATATGTATGAACAGTAAATATACAGGATAAATAGGAAATAATAAACAGAGATAAGAAAGAATTAAGAATGATTGTGTAAAGCATCCTGTAAAAGATGAAATTTTATCTGGAAATTAAAGAAAGTCAGTGGGTGGAGATTAAGAGTGAAAGCATTCCAAGCATGGGGAACAGCCAGAGCAAATACCTAGAGTCAAGACATTGAGTATCTTGTTTGTGGAACATCAAGAAAACCAGTGTCACTAGATCAAAATGCATATGGTGGGTAGTGAGGTGTAAGAAGACTGGACAGGTAGGAGCCTAGTTTATAAAGAGTTTTGAACACCAAATGGAGTTTTTATATTTGATCCAGGTGGCAATAGTAAGCCACTGATTGATTGAGTAGAAGGCTAACATAGTTGAACCTGCACTTTGGGAAAAAATTATTTTGATAAATGAATTGAAGATGGATTGGAGTGGGAAGAGACTTGAGGCAGGGAGATCCACAAGCATAGAATTATAGTAATTCAGATGTGAGTTGAGAGGGTCTGTGCTAGAATGGTGACAGTCCAAGAGAAGGGGGTATATTCAAGAAATGTTGCAAAGGTGAAATTGATAGGCCTTGGCAACAGCTTGGATATGGAAGTTGAGAGATTGTAAGGTATTGGGCATAACACTAGGTTGTGGTCTTGTGGAACTGGGAGGATGGTTTTGCTGTTTACAGTAATAGGGAAGCTGGAGTGGAAAAACTTTAGGGGAAAAGAGATTGAGTTCAGTTTTAGACATGTTGAGCTTATGATATCTGCTGAACATTCCATTTGAGATGCCTAAAAACAGTTGGAGTTGAGAGATTGGAGGTGAGCAGAGAGGTTGGAGCAGGATAGATAGATCTGAAAATCATCAGCATAGAGATGGTAATCAGCATGAGAGTTGAAGAGATCACCAAGTGAAGTAGTATAGAGGGAGAAGAGAAGAGAGACAGGACAGAACCCTGTGAAACACTTAAAGTTAGAAGGTGTGGTCTGGATAAGAATTCAGCAAAGGGTATTGAGAAGGAGTGGTCAGATGGGAAAGAGGACAACCAGGAGAGAGTGGTGCCCTGAACATTAGAGAAAAAGTGAGCATCAAGGAAAAGAGGGTGATCAATAGTGTCATAGGCTGCACAGAGGTCAAGAAGAATAAGGTTTGAGAAGGTACAAAAAAAATACGCAAAAATGAAAGACAATCTAGAGGAAAAGAAGTGGAAAACAATAATGTTAGAAGAAGCATGATGTCTATAAAAGCAAAATATTCTTCTTGAACAAAGTGTGAACAGAGGCAAATTAAGGATTATAGATTTTCCAGGACAACATGAGTCAAAAATCATGAACATCATTATGTTTTGGGTTGTTGTTTTTTTTGCTTTATGGTGAGGCTATCGGGGTTAAGTGACTTGCCCAGGGTCACACAGCTAGTAAGTGTTAAGTGTCTGAGGCTGGATTTGAACTCAGGTCCTCCTGACTCCAAGGCCTATTCACTGTGCCACCTAGCTGCCCTCATGAACATCATTATGCAAGAAATAACACACACACACACACACACACACACACACACACACTTCCCAGAACTCCTATACACAAAGAGCAAAGTGTCAATTGAAAGAATCCACAAATTGGCTGCTAAAAAAATGCTACAAATTCCAATATTCATAGTGATTAAATTTAATAATTATACTGGCAAACAAAAAATTCTACCAGCAACCAAGAGAAAGATATTCCACTCATCCTCTCCACCTCTTTTTTAGTCTGGCATAATCCTTTCAGGTAGGCCTAAAAGGAAAGAAGTACCATTCCATCAAGCTTCCTCTACCAGTTTCCCAGCCTGAGCTATGTGATGACCTATGAGAATTTTACTGAGGCCAGACCTCTAGGAATATTGACAACTTATCTGTATTCATTTCTTGATATCTTAATTAATTAATTAATTTTTTTGGTGAGGCAGTTGGGGTTAAGTGACTTGTCCAGGGTCACACAGCTAGTGAATATCATGTGTCTGATGCCGGATTTGAACTCAGGTCCTCATGACTGCAGGGCCGGTGCTCTATCCACTGTGCCACCTAGTTGCCCCTGTATTCATTTCTCAAAGTTTAAACAACTCCCACCAGATTATATACTCCCCATCCCAGTGATTCTGAACTGTAATTACTTACACTCCATCCTCCATTCCTAACTGTCCACTCTTTTGTTCCCATAATCCTCAACCTATTCCCTCAAAGACCTATTCTAAAGCTACCTCCTCCTTCCAGGGTGCTCTCTGGAATGCTCCACAGGTAACAAACTTTGTTTCATCTTAAACCTTCTCATGCCTTCCATCTTCCAGAGCTCTCACTAAGACCTGGCTCCCTTCTGGTGACACAACCTTACAGGCTACCCTTTCCAGCATTGGTGGCATTTTGTCTTATTCCTCCTGACTTACTAGTTGAAGTGGAAAAGCTGAAATCTTCTTTGATCCCATTTCCATTTTCAGTCTCTTCCCCTACTGTCATCACTCAGTAAGCTTTCTGGTATCTATATCTACCATACAATCAAAATTCTGATAGCTGTTGTATATTCCAGGCCCTCTCCTTCTTTTCTCAAAGTTCACTGCTTGGCTTACAATCTTATCTCTTCAACTCTTACCCTCACTCAGGGAACTTCAAAGTACTTACTGATACCTCAAAAAAGTCTGAAAATATCTGCAATGTCCAACCCTTTTGGACTATTCACCTCCAAATATCTCCTTTTGGGCCATGTTTAGTTTCTGTAATTTTTTTTAGCAATCATTTTTATTTTTATTTGCAGGTGTTGTAACTGCTTTTTTTTAATCCTATATCAGATATGAACATCTGCTTAAGCTTCTTGATATTTGTAATATTAGTCATACATTTATATACAAAGAATATGCACAGTTTAATTGCTCTTTGGGCATAGCTCCAAATTGCTCTCCAGAATGGCTGGATTAGTTCTCAACTCCACCAACAGTGCATTAGTGCCCCAATTTTCCCACATCCTCTCCAACATTTATCATTTTCCTTTTTTGTCTTATTAGCCAATTGGATAGGTGTGAGGTAGTTTTAATTTGCATTTCTCTAATCAATAGTGATTTTGAGTATTTTTATATAATTATAGTTGGCTTTAATCTCTTCAACTGAAAACTGCCTGTTCATATCCTTTCACCATTTGTCAATTGAGGAATGGCTTGCATTCTCACAAATTTGACTCAGTTTTCTATATATTTGAGAAATGAGGACTTTATCAGAGATGCTTTCTGATAAGATTGTTTCCTAGATTTTTGCTTTCCTTATAATCCTGGTTGCATTGGTTTTATTTGTGCAAAAGATTTTTATTTAATATAATCAAAATTATCTATTTTACATTTTGTAATGCTTTCTATCTCTTGTTTGGTCATGAATTCTTCCCTTCTCAATTGTTCTACCACTCTATTTCTTAGCCAGTACCAGAGAGTTTTGATGATTAATGCTTTATAATATAGTTTGAGATCTGGGATTTCTAAGCCACTCTCCTTTGTATTTTTTTTCATTAATTCCCTTGACATTTTTGAACTTTTGTTCTTCCAGATGAAATTTGTTGTTATTATTTTCAGTTCTACAAGATTGCTTTTGGTAGTTTGATTGATGTGGCACTGAATAAGTAAATCAACTTGGACAAAATAGTCATTTTTATTATATCAACTTGGCCTACTCTTGAGCAATTGATATTTTTCCAATGGTTTAGATCTAATTTTATTTGTGTGCAAAGTGTTTTGTAATTGTGTTCACATTGTTCCTGCTTTTACCTTGGAAGGTAGACGCTCAAGTGTTTTATATTGTTTATAATTATTTTAAATGGAATTTCTCTTTCTGTCTCTTGCTTCTGGCTATCTTATATCCTGCAACTTCGTTAAAGTTGTGGATTATTTCAGGTAGTTTTTTTAGTTGATTCTCTAGGTTTCTCTAAGTATACCATTGTATCATCTGTGAAGAGTGATAGTTTTGTTTCCTCACTGCCTATTCCAACCCCTTGGATTTCCTTATCTTCTCTTATTGCTATAGCTAATATATCTAGTACTATATCGAACAATAGTGATGATAATGGGCATCCTTGCTTCACCTCTAATCTTATTGGCAAGGGTTCTAGCTTGTCCTCATTATAGATATTGCTTGCTAATGGTTTTAGGTAGATACTGCTTATCATTTTAAGAAATGGTCCCTTTATTCCTATGTTCTCTAGTGTTTTAATAGGAATAGGTGCTGTATATTGCCAAAAGTTTTTTCAGAATCTATTGAGATTTCTGTTGGTTTTGTTATTGATATGGTCAATGATTGATAGTTTTCCTAATATCAAATGAATCCATTAAATCCCAAAGAGATCATACAAATGGGAAAAGGAACCACATGTACAAAAATATTTATAGCAGCTCTTTTTGTGGTGGCAAAGAATTGGAAATTGAAAGGATGTTCATCAACTGGGGAATGGCTGAACAAGTTGTGGTATATGAATTTAGTGAAATATTATTGTGCTGTAAGAAATTATGAGAAGGCAGACTTCAGAAAAATTTGGAAAGACTTGAATGAACTGATGCTGAGTGAAATGAGAAGAACCAGGAGAACATTGTACACAGTAACAGCCACAATGTGTGATGACTAACTTTGATAGACACATCTCTTCTTAGTAATGCAAGAATCCAAGACAACTTCAAAAGACTCATGATAGAAAATGCTGTCCACATCCAGAAAAAGAATTATGGAGTCTGAATGCAGATCAAAGCATATTATTTGCTCTCTTTTTCTTTTTCTTTTGTTTCTTCTTGCTTGTGGTTTCTTTCCTGGTTCTAATTCTTCTTTACACCATGACTAATGTGAAACCTATATCAAATTGCATGCCATGTGGGGGTGAGGGGAGCGTGGAGATGGGGAGAAAATTTGGAACTGAAAATCTTAAATAAGTGAATGTTGAAAACTAAAAATAAAAAATAAAGAATTCAAGTATAATTTTCTCATGTAGGGGATGTAAATAGTTTAGCTCCATTGAATCCCTTATGGTTTCTTTTCTTTTTTAACCTTTTTAGGCTTCTCTTCTGTCTTGATATTGGAGATCAATTTTTTTTTGTTCACTTCTGGTCTCCTCCTTATGAAAGCTTGAAGTCCTTTTATTTCATTGAATAATCACGTGCTTTTCCCTTGAGATACTATGCTTAATTTCACTGGGTAGGTGATTCTTGGTTGTAGTTCTAGTTCCTTTGCCTTCTGGCATATCATGTTCATGTTGCAGCTGCTAAATCCTGTGTAATCCTGCTTGTGGCTCCACAATATTTGAATTGCTTCTTTCTGGACACTTGTAGCATTTTGTCATTAACCTGATAGTTCTGAAATTTGACTATAATGTTCCTCAGAGTTTTTATTTTGGGATCTCTTTCCTGAGGTGATTGATGGATTCTTTCAATGCCTATTTTGCCCTGTGGTTTCAGGATAGCAGGGTTGTTTTCCTTGATAATTTCTGGAAAGATGCTGTTCAGGTACTCCTTTTGATTATAGCTTTCGGGTAGTCCATTGATTCTGACATTGTTTCTTCTGGATCTGTTTTCCAGGTCAGTTGTTTTTCCATTGAGGTATTTTACATTTTCTTCTATTTTTCCTTCTTTTTAAATTTGTTTGATTCTTGATGTCTCATAGAGTCATCAGCTTCCACTTGCCCAATTTTAACTTTTAAAGAGTTGTTTTCCTCAGTTAGCTTTTCTACTTCCTTTTCCATTTGGCCAAATGTACTTTTTAAGGAATTGTTTTCTTCAATGGATTTTTGCATCTCCTTTTCCATCTGACCAATTCTACTTTTCAAGTAGTTGTTTTCTTTTTCTAAGCTGTTGATGCTCTTTTTTCATAATTCTCTTACATTCCTCTCATTACGTTCCCCAATTTTTCTTCTACTTCTCTTTTATGATTTCTAAGTTCCTTTTTGAGCTCTTCCATAAGTTCTTTTTGGACTTGAGACCACTTCTTGTTTTGGTTTGAGGCTTTGCCTGTAGGTGTTTTGACATTGTTGTCCCCTTCTGAATTTGTGTCTTGATCTTCCCTGTCACCACAATAACTTTCTATGGTCAGATTCTTTTTGGGTTGCTTTTCATTCATCTTTTTTGGCCTTTTTCCTTTCTTTTAAATTTGAGCTCTGCTCCCAGGGTGGAATGGGCACTGTCTCAGGCTTCTTGTGCCAGGGGCTGCAGGTCCTGGCTGTTTACCTGATGCTGTACTGATGTTGCCCTGAGGCTCATGGTGAACCCTTATGTCTGGTGCTGCACTGGTGGGGGTGGCTGGGGGGTGTTTGGCACTGTTGGAGGCTGTAAGGATCTGGCAGCTTACCTGGTGCTAAGCTCGAGTCCTAGTACTGGTATCTGACATGTGCTGAGGCTGGTGGGGTTTTTTCTGCATTTCCATGGGGATACACTGAAGCACTTGCCATCTAGTCACTGGAGTGCACCCATTCCTTTGGCTATACTGAAGCATGTGGCGGGGGGGTGTTGGCATTTGTTTGCTCCACCACACAGGAGCTAAGGATCTGCTACTGGTTTGCTGAGCTGGGGCTTGCTTCTGGCTTACTGGGATACTTCCTGTCCTGGCCTGCACTCCCTTTTCACCTAAGTGAGACAGAACTTTCCTGCTGATCTTCCAAGTTTTTTGGACTAAAAGATTGTTTAAACCCATCTTTTTGCTGGTCCTATTACTCCAGGATTTGTTTTGGAGTACTATTTTTATGGTTGTTTGGAGGTGAATATGGGAGAGTTACAGTGATTGACTGCTCACTTTGTCATCTTGGCTTCCAGACCCACTTACATGTTAAACAAATTTTAACATTTTTTTTAAAGTTTTGAGTTCTAAATTTTATTTCTCCCTTCCTCCCTCTCTTTCCCTCTCCCTGAGATGGTAAATAATCTGATATATGTTATACCTGAGCAATTATGTAAACATTTCTATATTAGGCATTATGTACAAGAAGACTAGAAAGGAAGAAAGAAAGAAAGAAAAATAGTATGCTTCAGACTGTATTCAGACAACATTGGTTCTTTTTCTGGAGGCAGACAACATTTTTCATTACAAGTCTTTTGGAATTATCTTTGATCATTGTAATACTGAGAATAGCTGAATCATCTACAATTCTTCATTGTGTAATAATACTGTTTTTATTATGTCCAATGTTCTCCTGGTTCTGCTCACTTCACTTTACATCAGTTCATGTAAGTCTTTCCAGAGTTTTCTGAAATCATCCTGTTTGTCATTTTTTGTAGCACAATAATATTCCATCACAATCATATACAACGACTTGTTCAACAATTCCCTAACTGATGGGGCATCCCCTCAATTTCTAATTCTTTGACACCATAAAAAAAAAGATGTTACAAATATTTTTCTACAAGTAGGTCCTTTCCCCTTGTCTTTGATCTCTCCGGAATACAGATTTAGGCATGGTACTTCTGAGTCAAAGGATATGCACAGTTTTATAGCCCTTTGGGCATAGTTCCAAATTGCTCTTCAGAATGATTGTATGAGTTCACAACTCCACCAACAGTGCATTAGTGTCCCCGTTTTCCCACATACCATCCAACATTTATCATTTTCCTTTTTTGTCATATTAACCAATCTGATAGGTATGAGGTGGTACCTCAGAGTTTTTTTTTTTAATTTGCATTTCTCTAATCAATAATGATTGAGAGATTTTTCATATGATTATAGATAGCTTTGATTTCTCCATATGAAAACTGCCTATTCATATCTCTTGACCATTTAACAGTTGGGGATTGACTTGTATTCTTGTAAATTTGGCTTATTTTTTATATATTTGAGAAATGAGGGCTTTATTAGAGATATTTGTTGCAAAAATTTTCCCCAGTTTTCTGCTTTCCTTCTAATTTTGGTTGCATTGGTTTTGTTTGTGCAAAGACTTTTAAAATTTTATATAATCAAAATTATCCATTTTACATTTCATAATGCTCTCCATCTCTTGTTTGGTCCTGAGTTCTTTCCTTATCCATAGATTTGACAGGTAAACTATTTCATGCTTCCCTAATTTGCTTATGTAAACTTTAATCTTCTTGACATTGACTCATGACTCTATACATTATAAAATTCTGCCTTCTGCTATCTACTTCATGGAAGGCACTGTGCTGGGTCCCAAAGACAAACACAAAGGTATGTGAAACAGGATTTCTGCCCAGAAGCTTAGAATATAATATCAGGATTCATGCTGTGTTCCCAAAATTATAAAATAGAATATGGTAATTGTATAAGAGAACTACAAATAAAGTAGTATAAGAGTTCATAGGAATGAAAATTCACTTCTAGATAGAGAAATAGCAGAAGGTTTCATGGAAAAGAAAAAATAAGCATAGGAGCTGTAACTGAGAGAATAGATAGGACAACAAAGATGGGAAGATGACAGAAGCAAGGGCATGCTATGAAGAGAGTAATGGGAGCCAAGTCATGGAGTAAATATAAAGAAGATTGATAAAGTAGGCATGGCACACATAATGCAGTACTTTAATTGTTAAACTAACTTTATTTGATAGGCACACTGAAGGATTATGAACAGCAGATGACATAATTAAAGCAGTGCAATAGCAAAATTACCATGGTAGTGGTCTGGTCACAAAACTTGAGAGTAGGTAAAGACCACAGAAACCATCAATTCAAAATTGTACCTGTGTAGGAATCCTCATTACAAAAGCCCCAACATGTGGACAATCAGCCTCTACTAAGGGGAAATTAATTATCTCATAAGATAACCTATTCTACTTTGAATAGCTCTAATGGTTACTAAGGTTTTTTGTTTGTTGGTTTGTTTTTACATGAGATCTGTCTGCTATGCTACAATTTCTATCCATTACTACTAGTTCTTTAATATATAACCAAGCAGCATAGGTCCAAATCCCTCCTGCACGTGACATGAAAATTATTTTCAAATAATTGAAAAAACTCTCATGTTCTCCCAAAGTATTTTCTTCAAGTTAAATACTTTCAGGACTTTGAATTGATCTTCTTATGGAATAATCACCATCCTCGTCTATCTCCACTGGATGCTCTTCAGTTTTTCAGCATCTTTCTTAAAATATGGCACCCCAAACTGAACACAATACTCCAGATGAGTTCTGACCAAGGCCAAGTACCTCAATATTATTGACTCTTTTATACTAGAAGTTACAGTCCTTTAAATTCAGCCTATGAATGCATTAGTTTTTTTTAATTATTATATCAAACATTTGACTTATATTGAGCTTACCGTACATAAAAACCCCAGATATTTTTCACCTGAATTTCTGTCTAGTCATGCCTTACCCATTTTCTCCTGGAGAAACTGATATTTTTAAACTTAAGTATGTTACTTCACCTTTGCCACTTGTTTCATCTTTTATGTGTAACAACAACTCTAGGCTAATTCTCCAACTCAGAACTCTCAGGTTTCCAGGTTGAGACCCTGGGGAATACTATTATTCTAACAAGATTCAGCAGTTCTCCTGTGACTCTGTTTTCTTAAAATGAGGTCCCACCAGTAAGCTAGCTCTAATAGCCAGACAGAAGATGCAATTAGTTCTACGCAAAGATATTTACCTTGGAAAAAAAAAAAGAAAGAACAGTACTTACAAAATCTACTATAGTACACATTGCATCCATGGGAAGAGTGAGGACAGAGCACAGTTGTACTTAAGTAAACATAAATGGAACACGTGGTCAAGGCAGTTCAAATCTCTGATACTTCAGACTTGATAATCTTGCTTCCCTTCTGGAGTCCTCATACAACTCCCCCTGGCTAGATCATGTCTGCTGGAGGGGAGGAGAATCATCCACATGGTATCTCAGAGTTTGTTCCTCTTCACAGCTCAACCCTTGTTGGGCAGGAGTAGTTCTCCATTGAATCTATAAGTCTATAATCATCTCTCTTCTTTCCAGTCAGAGGTCTTGCCCCATAAAGCTGCTTCCTGCCTATAATACTGCTTTGCTTTATATCTGTGTCTCTATGAATCTCAGATATATCTTGAACTCTCTTGAACTGACAGTCTTTCAAACTGCTGAATGGAGTGTCTCCTATGAGTAAGTAGTTCTGATGAAAATTACCATGTCCAATGTGGGGAAGGAGAAAAGAAAAAGAAATCATCTCTTCACCTCTCCACTGCTTTCTGACACAAAGGTTACATTTCACAAAGCTGCTCCCATTATTATTTACTGCAGAGTTAAGCAAGCTAGAATTTTAAAAGGCAAGTAGGGGTATGGCCAAGTTTCTTTAAGCAATGAGCTACATTTCTAATTCCATCAGGCAGCATTTTGCACATCATAAAGGGATGATATAATGTTACTACATTGTTAACACAGTAAAGTCTTTCATCTCTGTTACCTTCCTTTTTAGCTTCTTTATACTTAGTTCAACACCTTATTATCAGTGATTATGCTTGGGCTAGTAGAAATCAGTTGACCCAAAATTCTAGTCTGTTAATATTTGGATCGTGACCATTACACACTATTAAATTCCCTTCTGGCTTTATGTAGACTGCATTACATTATGAATACATATCTTATTTGATTGTCACAATCAATCTATGATTTGTAGGCACAAATATTGTTGTTCTAGTTCTGTATAGATGGAAACTTAGGGTCAGAGATATCAAGCAACTTGTCCAAGATCACACAGATAATAAGTTAACAGATCCAGGTCTCCAAGACCATTTTTCTCTCTACTATATCATTCTACCCAACCTAAGTCATAGTGAGGTTCCACTCTCCATAATTGTTCTGTTTTCTTAGGATTTTGAATTTGCTCAAGTCAGGCAAATTCTTGTCAGCTCTCCTTAAGAGTAAGAGTTTGCTTCTAGAAAACACACACACACACACACACACACACACATGTATATATACAGAAAGACAGAGACAGACAGAGAAGGAGGGAAGGAGAGGAGAGAGATAGAGACAGAAACAGAGACAGAGAGAGACAGAGAGAGAGAGAGAGAGGTGGAGAAGGGAGCGAGGGAGGGAAGAAGGGAGAGAGAGAGACTAACTTGGACCAAAGTTAACTGGCTGAGAGATAATTTAAGAGAAAATTTAACATGGAGAAAATAAACTGAAACTTCTGAATAATAAAGATAGTTTACCCTTGGCACAAGGTGACCTCTTTTTCTAGAGGGGTACTAAGTATCAAAAAAAAAAAAAAGGTTCCCTTGGCTTATTAGACATCAAATACCTCTTAAATAAATAACATTTGTTTTGAAGAAGTTAATTCAAAAGGCATTGAACATGTGTGTAATTTCCCCATTAAAATACACAATTTTTTTTAAAGGAGGAAAAATTTCAGTCCTTTCCCAAACAATTGGACTCACCCTTGGGTCTGTGTTGGGATCCTATACTTTTCAGATTCAAGGCTATACTAGGAGGCTTTAGGCTAAAATGTTTGCTATTTTTTTTCAGCACTTTTTTTAACCTATTAGACTTCTTATCCTGTAAAGAAAGGAATATAGGGGCAGCTAGGTGGTGCAGTGGATAGAGCACCAGCCCTAAAGTCAGGAGGAACTGAGTGTAAATACAGCCTCAGACCAAACACTTGACACTTAATAGCTGTGTGACACTGGGCAAGTCACTTAACCCCAACTGCCTAATTAAAAAAAAATTTAAAAAACAAAGGAATATAGATGAAAAAGTTTATTGTATTCTGTAACTATGATTTATTAATTTTCCACCAATTGTTTTTCCCACTCATTTTATGCATTGATTATACAAAAAAAGATATTGATATGGACACAAAAGAAAGAAAATCTCTAATAAACTACCATTGAAAGATAGTATCTATGAATGCTCTTGGATGGCTACTTATTTAATCTAAAATATCATTTAATACTTCAATGAAACATGATTTCATCAGTATGAGTAAGAATCTTCCACCAACCCAGATCACAACTCTTCTAAGACTTCTCTTCTCCTTTACTTCAGTCTTTGACATTGATGTGGATTTTCTTCTTCCCTGGTATCATCCCCTTGAATTTTCTTCACCACATTACAACCTCAGTCATCTCCTTCTCTCTAATCCTCAGCTTCTCTCAACCCAGTGGGTCCTTCCCTAGTGCTTTTAAACACCCTTATCTCCCCTATTCTTAAAAATGCCTTCACTAGATTTTACTTTCCATCCCATCTAGCTATTGCCCTATATCTCTCCCCTCCTCAACTAAAGTCCTAGGAAAAAAATCTGCCTAATCCTTTTTTTTTCCAGCCAAAGACAAGGTTTATTAGAACATCAGTCTAGGAGTGGGTGAGATTTAAAGAATCCACTATATTGGCCAGACTCTTAAGGAATCCAAGCATTTGTATTGCTAATGCAAGCAGGCAAGATCTTAAGAATCTAAGCACCTTAATGGAGATAAGATGAATCTTATATATAGAAAGACTGTGGGAGGTATCCAGGAGTAGCCAAGTAGTCTGAGGTGACTGGAGGAGGGGTCTAAGGAGGATCTGGATGGGAGTGGCCAGTAATGCCAGGGACCAGGACCACTTGTCCAAGGGAGAATGTATTCTAGATAGAATTAAGGGTAAGAAGTGGCCAGGGGCAATCAGGAGGCAACAAACAGAATAGGGAGATTTGGCATAACCACAATGAAAGGCCAGTTGAGTGTATTACAGCCTCAGGCAAACACCAGAGATTTGAGAAAAGTCCAGGGATTTTCTTTTTGGGGATCCAGATCCCAAGACATGATCTTTTCCTTTTAGGGGTCCAGATCCCATCCCCATCATCACTCCTCAAACAAATGGGACCCAAATTATTTGGGGTAAGGGTGAAAGTCTTGGCTTCTGAAACTGCTTCCTGTTGGCAAGGAGCAGAGAGCTGTTCCTGCCTCAAGTGGGTCCCAAGAGGAGGTTGATTGGAACTGAGCACAAGGTGCATCCAGGGGACAATGGAGGGGGGGATATTGGCTGGTACCTACTGTTTGCTACCAACTGTAGGTGAATGGTCTGTAGTGTGGAAGACACAAATCTGACAGAAAAGACTGCAGGGCCCAGATATAGGGAGAAGTAAAACTGTAAGAGCCCCATTAAAATCATTTACATTTGACTTGCAGGATTATCTGATCTCGTTATAGTTTAAATAATACTTTTGCAGGTAGAAGTTTTCCACCCCTGGGTTCAATAATTATACAAATGAATTTGCCAAGAGACTGATTTTTATTTCAATTATCACTGAAATTCTCCTCTTCAAACCAAACTGAAGATGTTTCTGATTTAATTTCAGTTGTTTGAGGGTATTGAATGACTACACATTCAGGTCAAAACAGCAGGATCTCACACACTTGCATTGATCTTTTACTGACCACTTGCTCTGATTATAGAAATTGCTATAAAAGAATAAAGCAGGGAGAAGATTTAGGGCCCAAATGTGGATAAAATATCCTTAGAGCTGTTTGGATTCAGATAATTCACAGTTTTCTAACCATGCAATATTAAATCAACCTCATAGCCAGACTCAGGAATAGTCAGGTGGGTAACATTCCTTTTCAAAGGAATATAATGGGGAAACTGAGCCAGGAGGATCCCATCTTAGACTGAGATTAAAATTGTCCTTTCAGCTTTTCCCAATGTAGATTTGCCACCAGTATCACATTCTCTCTGAGTAGCTTGTGGCATTTCTCTGAGATGGTGGATTATTGATTATTGATGGATTATTATGATCCTTCAGACAACTCAAAATAAAATTAATTTACAGTTCCATGAACTTTTACTTCAAACAGCAAGTTTCACTAATCACATCTTAGAAAAAAAAACTTTTCCAGGATTTATATTTCAAATTTAAATTTGTCCTGTGTAAAAAGCCAATCATTAGGGATTGTTTCTATATACTTGCAAATTCTCAACAAACCCTAAACTAAGCAAGCTTTTTGGCAAGTTTACACATTAGAACAATAACCAACAATAGCCAAATAGGTTTGGCAATAACCAAATTATGAAAAGTTGCTTGACATAACTGAGACAAAAAGTTCACCAATTTGAAACTTGAAACAAACCCATTTCCAATCAGGTGACTTCAATTTTGTTAAATGCATTTCCAAATGACTTTACACAGAGAATCAACATCTTGTCATTAACAGTTAAAACTACAACTTTAAAAGAGCGTGCTTCCCTAAGTTTGGAGGCTACCTTCTTTACCTTGACCCATCCCCCTTCCCTCTCTCCCCATGGCTGCTAGAGGTTGAGGTGGGGTTGGGGGTGAGCAGGATGTGCTGAACTAGGGTGATGCTTCTAGGCAAAAGTTGCCCCAGGGCCCAAGGTCATTGCCAGTGGGGTCCATGCTGTAGCTGCTGCTCCTCCCTCCTCCTTCCCTTTGCCAGGTGGGGGAAGGCAAATTCGAAGGTGAGGGGGGAAGGGTGAAACTCTCGTCTCCAATGAGAGGGATTAACAGATACCCTCTTGACTTAAGGGAAGGGAGTGGGAGAAGGGAGTGACCAGGGTGATAAGGAGGTGTTTCAAAACTCCTTGACAGATCTATCACAAAACCTCCAGAAGCTGCTAAGATGTTTTTAGCTATTCTAACTTTTCCCTGTAACCTCCTTGAAGGAGGATGCAGGGGTGTAGAGAGAAGGGAAGTAAATAAGTAAGTCTCAGGGAACCAAAAAGCACCTACAGTTTTCCTAATTCCCTAGTGCCAAGAGAATTAACAGAATTGGGCATACGCTTCCTGATAGGGCATCCGTCTTTATCCTCTATGCTGTGGAAGGTATAACTGGGTCCATGGCCTCAAACTGAACCAGTGGACTGAGAGCCTGAGAGTGTGAGGCCAAGTGTGAGACAGCTTTCTAACTGTCAGCCCAAAAAGCACCTCCAAACCTTCCTATGTGCTTGAAGAGCTACCCCAACTGCAAGGCAAGAAAGAGATTAAGGAGAGCAGGGAGGTTTACCTACCTTCCAGTCTTGGCTGTAGAAGGATTTGAGATTTGGCAGTTTTTCCTGGTGAGGGAACCAAAATGTTGAGGTTCAGAGGTGCTGGGACCCCAAAAACATGACATGCGAGTCCTGCCTGAATGAATTCGACCCAAGCCTTCTTTCATCCAATGACAATGTTTATTAGAACATTGATCAGGGGCCGGTGAGATTTAAAGAATCCACCATATTGGACAGACTCTTAAGGAATCTAAGCATTTGTATCACTAATGCAAGCAGGCCAGATCTTAAGAATCTGAACCAAACATGCCTACTCTTAATGCCTCCACTTACCCTCTCACTTATTTCTCAACCATTTGCAATGTGGATTCTGACCCTATCCTTCACCGAAATTACTCTTACCAATAATCTCTTAATTAAAAAATTTAATGGTCTCTTTTCAGGGTGTTATTTTTATCTTTGTAACTATTGACTGCTAGCTCTTTCTCTCTCCACTATAGGTTTGTTGACACTGTTCTTTCTTGGTTCTCCCTTTACCTTTTTAATCATTTCTCAGTCTTCTTTGATATTCATCATTCATTTCACACATCCTTACTTGAAGGGTTCCTCAAGGCTCTATTTTAAGCCCTTTTGTTTCTTTATACTTTCTTTTGCCAATGATCAATTTCCATGGACTTATTCATAATCTCTATGCCATTGACTCTGAGATCTGTGTTTTCAGACCCAGAAACTCTTCCCTGAGTTTCAATCCAGCATCACCAATTATCTACTCGACATTTATACTAGATATTTTGTAGACATCTCAAACTCAACATGTTCAAAATTCAGAATTCAATACCTTTTCCCAAAAAATCCATCCTTCTTCTAAACTTTCAAAACATCCTCATTTCTACTAAAACTATCACCATTCTCCTAGTTTCCCACATTCATAACCTTTCTGCTATCCTCAACTCTTGACTCTCCCTTACCTCACATATCCAATGAATTGCAATATCTTGTTTTTTCTAAGTCCACAATATCACTTGCACTTGACCCCTTCTTTCTACTTACACAGGTAACAGTTTAGTTCAGGCCCTCATCACCTTTCATATAGATTACTGCAACTATAATTTTTCATCTTCCTTCAAATCTTCCCCACTCCATTCCAGCTTCCACAATACTGACAAAGGTATTTTCTTTCAGCTAAGATATAACCATGTCACTCTCGTACTCGATCAATTCTAATAATAAACTCCTCTGTTTAGCCCCTAAACATCTTCATAATTTTGCCTTTATCTATTTTTCTTTTTTTTTTTTGCTTTTAAAAAATCTTTTATTCAGACACTCAGGAGATTATCTACAATTATCTAAAATTAAAGTCCAATCTATATAAGCAATGGTACATTTATATATATATATGACTAATATGGAAATATCTTTCACATGATTAAACACATATAATCTATTTCAAATTGCTTACCATCTTAAGAAGGGGGAAAGTGAAGGAGGTAGGGAGAAAATTTAAAACTCCAAATTTTTGAAAAATGAATGTTAATATTTGTCTTTACATATAATTGGAAAAAATAAAATACTATTTAAAAAGAAGAAAACTGGGTATTTATACACATTATTCTTTTTTATGGTAATTTTTATTTATTTTTTTGTTTTCAACATTTACTTCCACAAGATTTTGAGTTCCAAATTTTCACCCCATCTCACCCCTCCCCCCACCCCAAGACGGCATGCATTCTAAATACCCCTTTCCCTAGTCTGCCTTCCCTTCTATCTCTCCCCCCTTCTCTTATCCCCTTCCCCTTCAATTTTCCTGTAGGGCAGGATGGATTTCTGTACCCCATTTCCTGTATTTCTTATTTCCCACTTGCATGTGAAAACATTTTTTTTAAACATGTGTTTTTAAAACTTTGGGTTCCAAATTTTCTCCCTTCCTCCCTCCCCAACCACCCTTATTGATAAGGCAAGCAACTAAATATAGGTTATATATGTGCAATTATGCAGAATACTTCCATAGTAGACATGCTGTGAAAAACTAACTTTATTTCCCTTAATCCTATTCCACCCACCCATTTATTATATTTTTTCTTTTGACCCTGTACCTCCTCAGAAGTATTTGCTTCTGATTACTTCCTTTCCCAATCTGCACTCCTCTCTATCATTCCCCTACTCTCTTGTCCCCTTCCCCCCCCCATTTCCCTGTAGGGTAAGACAGATTTCTATGCCCAATTGAGTGTGTATGTTATTCCCTCCTTCAGTCAAATCCTATGAGAATAAGATTCACTCATTCCCTCTCACCTTCCCCCATTTGCCCTCCACTGTAAGCGCCTTTTCTTTTCTGGTTTTTGTTTTTGTGGGATAATTTACTCTGTTCTACCTCTCCCTTTATCCTTCTCCTAGTACATTCCTCTCTCACCCCTTAATTTTATTCTCCAGATGTGACCCCTTTATTTTCAACTCACCCTGTGCCCTCTGTCTATCTATATCTATATATACATACATATAATTTTTCCCCTCCAATTACCCTAATACTGACAAAGGTCTCATGAGTTACAAATATCATCTTTCCATGCAGGAATGTAAACAGTTCAATAAGTCTCTTATGATTTCTCTTTCCTGTTTACCTCTTCATGTTCCACTCGAGTCTTGTATTTGAAAATCAAATTTTCTATTCAACTCTGGTCTTTCCATCAAGAATGCTTGAAAGTCCTCTATTTCACTGATTGACCATTTTTCCCCCTGCAGGATTATACTCAGTTTTGCTGGGTAGGTGATTCTTGGTTGTAATCCTATCTCCTTTGCCCTCTGGAATATTATATTCCATGCCCTGCAGTCCCTTAATGTAGAAACAGCTAAATCTTGTGTTATCCTGATTGTGTTTCCACAATACTTGAATTATTTCTTTCTGGCTGCTTGTAATATTTTCTTCTTGACCTGGGAACTCTGGCATATTCCATATACTCTACAATATTCCTAGGAGTTTTCCTTTGGGGATCTCTTTCAGGAGGAGATCGGTGGATTCTTTCAATTTCTATTTTGCCCTCTGGTTCTAAAATATCATGGCAGTTTTCCTTGATAATTTCTTGAAAAATTGTGTCTAGGCTCTTTTTTTGATCATGGGTTTCAGACAGTCCAATAATTTTTAAATTCTCTCTCCTGGATCTATTTTCCAGGTCAGTTGTTTTTGCAATGAGATATTTCACATTGTTTTCTAATGTTTCATTCTTTTGGATTTGTTTTACAGTGTCTTGATTTCTCATAAAGTCACTAGCTTCCAATTGCTCTATTCTAATTTTTAAGGAAGTATTTTCTTCAGTAAGTTTTTGGACTTCCTTTTCCATTTGGCCAATTTTGATTTTTAGGGCATTCTTCTCCTCATTGGCTTTTTGGACCTCTTTTGCCATTTGAGTTAGTCACAGGAACAGTAAGCAACAGAGTGAAGATTCAAACTCAGCTTCTCTAATTCCATTTCTGTCCTTCTTTCCATGATGCCAATTGAACATTCATGAAAGTCAGTAGAAGCACACAAGACATATTTTGCCCTCAATAATAATTTTGACTTAATCCATATTGCTTAATATCCCCACCCATACAACAATGGTGTATTCTCAACTTTTCCCTTGAAACATATCGCCGAAAGATGATGCAACCCTGGCTTATAGGAACTATAAATGGTTTTGAGGTATTTAAAAAAGTGATGGCAAGTTATGCTTTATTTTCAAGAAGGCTTTTGTGAGAATCAAAGAACCTCTATAATATTCCTTAAATAATTATGGGATTGCATCATTAATGAACTATGTTCCTGGGGGTTAATGCCACAAGGTGAGAGATGGCATGTATTATGAATTCATTCCCTGGTAAATCCCAAAGGAATTAAAAGAGCAAACAAAAGCCTTTTTTCTCTCTCCCACTTTTCCCCTCCCTAGTACCAACACTACCCACAGAAGCAAAAGACCAGAAATGTGTATTAGGGGAATGTTGCCCAGTTCAGGTTCTGTTTCATGTATCTATGAAGTTAATCATGAAAACACTGTAAATTGTGGGTTGGAAACACTTTGAGGTAAAGCTGTTTCATTCATTCCAAATATCTTAAACTCTTCAGAAAACTTTAGCTATTTTTTTTTTGCCAACGGATTTACTTTTCTTGGTATTATTTTACGTTGTGGTTCAGTTCTCCTTAAAGGCACTTATAAGTCTTTATACTTTAGAATAGCAATGATTTTGTACAGGAAAGTTGTGGGTGGAAACTAATGGTCACAGAAACTGGTGACATGACATATGAGATTCTGGAATACTTTCAAAGTGAATAGAAAGCATTGAGTAATTAACTGCATCTTTAAAAACTTGTTTAAATTTTCACTTCCAAATTTGCTTTAGAAAATGACACAGATTTTTTTTTCTTTTATTATAGATGACTCTATTTGTTCAATTCAACATCAAACCAATAATAATTGATAACCAATACATGTATGTGTGTATATACAGGGTGTCCCTTAACTCTCAAACTTGTCCCCCCTCTCTATGTCTCTCTGTCTCTCTCTTTCTCTTTCTTTCTCCACATATATGTTTTTTCGCATGTATACATGCATATACATTTCTCTATATGTTCACTTATATTCTTATTAGTATGTATATGTGCATTATGTATATATGTATGTATACATGCATATGTATGTGTATATATGTGTATATAGATGCATATATGCAAATGTATTTGCAATAATTTTGTGAGGTTAAATCTTTATTATCCCTATTTTATGATAATGAAAGTGAGGCTCAGAAACTTTTCACACAATTATTGTCTGAAGGATTCAAATCTCATTTTTCATAATGTCAAAGTCATCATTAAAACTACTCCACCCTCTTTATATTATAAGAAACATTTTCTCCTGAACATCAAGTAACATTTACACTATGTAATTTAGACTGTTACCTCTGGCAATAAGTCAAATAAATTTTTAACCAAGATAGATAAATATAATATTACATTTGGAAGATGATGATAAAGACCATGTAGTCCAACTCTCACATTTTGCAGAAGAGTGCAATGTGGCCCACAGAAGTGAATTGTCTTATCCAAGATGAAAAAGTTAGTTGGAACTAAAACTCAAGTCCCATGACGTACAGTGGCACAATGCTCAAACAGCTTAACCTACAAGCAGCATAGCAAAAGAGAAGACAGAATGATATAGTGAAATCAGTACTGGACTTGCCATCAAGGAGAGGCCTAGGTTCAAATCCCATCCATCTCTGAACCTCAGTTTCTTCATCTGTATAATAAGAGTAGTGAAGTGAGTGACCCCCCCTCCATAAGGCATACTAAGAGATAATAAATGTAAAGGGTTTTGTGACTTTTGATGCACTATGTAAATTTGAATTAACATGTTTGAATTGAGAAGTAATGTGGTTTAGTAGCTAATAAGCCAGAGTCAGAGGCAGAAAGACATAGGTTCAAGTTCCTCCACTAATGTATATTTTCTATGTGACCCTGGGCAAATCATTGAATCTCCAGTCAATTCTCTAAGACTATAAATTACAAAGAAAGTGCCAAATTGCCTGGTAGAGGAAATTCTGTCATCTAAGAACTTTCTATACTAATGCAATCATAGAACCAGTCCCTTTCCCTATTTTTGGTGTTCAATAACATTTCTTTAGAACTAATTTGGACTCACTATTTGACAAAAACTGCTGGGAAAACCAGAAAAGAGTATGGCAAAAACTAGATATAGAACAACATCTTACATTGTATACAAAGATAAAGTCAAAACAGGCTCATTATTTAGATATAAGGGCTGTACTATAAGCAAATTAGGAGAGCAAGGAATGGTTTACCGGTCAGATCTATGGAGAAGGGAAGAATTTATGATGAAACAAGAAAGCGTTATGAAATGCAAAATGGATAATTTTAATTACTTTAAATTAAAAAAGGTTTTGCACAAGCAAAACTAATGCAACCAAGATTAGAAGGAAAGCAGAAAGCTGGTAAACAATTCTTACAGCAAATATTTCTGATAATGGTCTCATTTCTCAAATATATGGGGAACTAAGTCAAATTTATAAGAATACAAATCATTCCCCAATTGACAAATGGTCAAAGGGTATAAACACGCAGTTTTCAGATGAAGAGATTAAAGCTATCTATAATCATATAAAATGCTCTAAATCATTATTGATTAGAGAAATGCAAATTAAAACCACCTCATACCTATCAGATTGGCTAATATGACAGAAAAGGAAAATGATAAATGTTAGAGAAGATGTGGGAAAATTAGGACACTAATGTTTTGTTGGTTGTGAACTGAACCAACCATTGTGGAGAGCAATTTGGAACTATGCCCAAAGGGCAATCAAACTGTGAATACTCTTTGATTCAGCAATACCACTACTAGGTCTGTATCTCAAAAAGATCATAAAAAAGGGAAAAGGACCCACATGTACAAAAATACTTATAGCAGCTCTTTTTGTGGTGGCAAAGAATTGGAAATTGAGGGGATGTCTATCAATTGGGAAATGGCTGAGCAAGTTGTGGTATATAAATGTAATGGAATGCTATTGTACTATAAGAAATGATGAACAGGCAAATTTCAGGAAAAAAAAAACTTGGAAAGACTGACATGAACTGATGCTGAGTGAAGTGAGAAGAATCAGGAGAACATTGTGCACAATAACAGCAACATTGTGTGATGATCAACTATGACAAACTTAGCTCTTCTCAGCAATACAATGATCCATGACAACTTCAAAAAACTTATAATGGAAAATACTATCCACACAAAGAAAGAACTGGTGGAGTCTGAATGCAGATTGAAGCATACTATTTTCACTTTCTTTGTGTTGTTGTTGTTGTTTTATTGTTGTTGTTTTGTGGGGGGGGTCCTTTTGTTCTGTTTCTTCCTTCACAACATGACTAACGTGGAAATATGTTTAATATGATTATACATATATAACCTATATCAGGTTGCTTGGTATTTTGGGGAAGGGTGGAGGGTGAAGGAAGGGAGGGAGGAAAATTTGGAACTCAAAATCTTATAAAAATGATCATTTAAAACTATCTTTATATGTAATTGGAAAAAATAAAATATTATTTCCATAAAAAGAATTAATTTGGCTACTATTTTATTAATAAGCTAAAACAGTCACAGTAAATACTGTATCTACACATACAAATTCACTTCTCCTCTTTCCAACCCACAACACTATTTATGCTTGGATGTGAATAGTTAGGACATCATACTTACAAGAAGGGAGGGCAGGGGAAGCCATGCACTGTCTACTTAGAGGATCATACTCACCCCATAGAATGTATTGTACCAATCTTATTTCTTCTATCCTCACTCCTAAGCATCCCTACTACTTGAATACTTGATTTCTTTCTTTGAAGTCTGACCCTTGAGTAATGATTTATTTGTTTTAACTAATCTAACAGATTCAGTCCTACATCTCCCAACTTAAAGACTGACTCTGTTAAGTCTTTAAAGGTAGCTTATACAAACAAATTATGAAATATATATTTGAAATACTGTTCTACCCTTTCTTTTATTAACAGGAAATTATAATGGGCTACACTAAGCCATTCTAGCCTGGGCTGTGATTCTATAGGTACCAAGGTCTCTTCCTAAGAGATGTAAAAACCTGAGGGGAATGGATAGAAAATTGAAGGTGAAGATTGCTTCTTTCCATGAAAATTTTGGTCCATTGTTCCTTTTAAAAAAAAAAGAAAAATAAAATATTTTAGGATTATGATTTTTAGCAATGGATAAAATTTTAAGATATGATATTTTAAAATTGATATTTGCTCTTGCTTAAAATTATTTCTCAAAATTATGTAAAATGAAGATATTTGCATAGCCAATATGGTTTCTGAATCAGATAATCTATTCTGTCATACAATTCCTTTACCAAATAGCCTAGGTCTAGCCTATATGCATTTCCTTTTATAAGTACAGAAGAAGAAAAAAACAGAATCACAGGACTCGAGCCTTGGAAGGGAATTCAGTAGCTATTTATTCCGAACCATACGCAAAATGACTCTGCATGATAACATGACTGACAAGTGATTGAAAACCTCCAAAGAGGAGTGACCCACTACCTCTCAAAGCAGGCCACGACACTTTTGGGCAGCTCTTAATGTCAGAGTATTTTTTTCCCCTAACATCACATTTACAATTAACTCTGCACCTTCCATCCATTGTTTCTATTTCTGCCCTCTTGTTCCAAACAGCACAATCTGTACTCCACATGATAATTCTTCAAATATTTTTCAATGTGAGTCTCTTTTCTTCAGGCTAACTATCCTAGTTCCCTCAGTTTAACCTAATATGACAACATTGTATGGGCATTGCCTCAATCAAAATGAGAACTCGGAAAGACCTTGGCTTTAAAAAGGCCAAGACCTCCCACTACATCTTGGGCCATCTCCAGTTGTCCTGATCTATATCTGGCCACTGGACCCAAATGGCCCTGGAAGAGAAAGTGAGCTGGTGACTTTGCACAGCCCTCCCTCACTTAAATCCAATTCACTTGCAAGTCATGGCATCATTTTCCTGATGTCATGGTCCTCTTTGAGAATGAAGGACAAACCACAACCACAATATTATATATATGTATATATGTGTGTATGTATATATGTATGTGTGTGTGTATATATGTATATATTATATATATATATGTGTGTGTGTGTTTGTGTGTGTGTGTGTGTATGTATGTATATATGCTTATGGCCTTTCACCCTCCAGGTTGCCATCTTCCAGACACATTTCAGCTTCTCCATGTCCTAAAACTGTGGGGTCCAGAATTGAAGATAATAGTCAACATAAGGTCTAATAAGCAAAAAACATGGCAGGGTGAGACTATCATTTCTCTGTTCTGATATTAGTATCTCTTAGAGCTGATGCTTTCAGCTTTTTTAGTGGCTGTGTCATATAGATGATTCATGTTTTGTAGTAAACTAAACTCAGATTTTTTTTTCAGAACAATTGCCATGTAACTATACCTTCTTCATCTTATAATCGTAAAGTTGACTGTTTTGTACCCAGTTGAGAAACTTCACATTTATCCTCATTGAATTTCATCTCAGTGCTCAATGCTTAATCCTATAGCCTATAAGATACTTTTGGATCCTGATACTGTCATTTAGTGTGTTGGTTATCCCTCATAGATTTGTGAAATGTGCAGATTTGAGGCTCATATCATCTACTTTTTTTTCTTTTTAAGTTTATCATTTATTTTGGCATTTGGTTTTTTTTTTTTAATTTTGAGCTCCAAATTATCTCCCTTTCTCAGTCTTACCCCCACTCACAAAGAAGGCACACATAGTGTTGTTGTTGTTCAGTTGTTTCAGTCATGTCTGACTCTTCATGACCATGGGGTTTTCTTGGCAAAGATACTGGAGTGATTAGCCATTTCCTTATCCAGTTCATTTTACATATAAGGAAACTGAGAAAAAACAAGGTTAAGTGACTTACTCAGGGTCACACAGCTAGTAAATGGCTGTAGCCAGATTAGAATTCAGGTCTTCCTGACTCCAGGCTTGGCACTCTATCAACTGTGCCACCTAGCTGTCCAATATACATATTATCTATTGTCAAAGTCATTGATGCTATTGTCAAACAATATGAGGCCAAGCACAGATTCTTGGGGTACTGAACTGGAGACTTGTAGTGTTGACATTGGATATTAACAACCACTTTCTGAGTATGGCCATCCAACTGGTTCTAAAAACATCTGATCGTGTGATTTTTTAATCTCTATCTCTCCATCTTTTTCCCATAATAATAGCATGGTACACTTTATTATACTTTAGCTTTACTAACATCTAGGTATCTAAAACCAAGCCTCAGTAATCCCTTCATCTAATAGTTTAGTTATCTTGTAAAAAAAATGAAATTAGTTAAGTATGGCATGACTTGTTCTTGATGACACAATGCTGTCTCTTTGTTATCACTGCTTCCCTATCTATTTGCCAAGTATCTCTTTAATGAGCCATTCTAAAATTTGAGGAAATTATAGGCAAACTCACTGGCTTAAAGTTTGTAGGCTCTGTGCTCTTCCTTTTATTTTTAATTGAGATAACCTTTTTCTCCAACCTTATGGTACCCATTTTCCAAAATTTTAAAAATATCACTAATAAGGCTCTGTCAATCCTTTCAGGATTCAAGGAAATCATTCATTTAGGACAGGTGATTTGATTTCACCACAGCTAAGTACTGTCTATCTCCATAATCTTGCGTATAAACTCCCTGTTATGTTTGTATGGTCATTTCCAGTGTAAAGTTTGTTCTTTATAGAGAACCTAGAATCAAAATAAGATTTGAGAAGCTCTGCCTCCTCTCTGTTTTCAATTATCTTCATCCTATCTCCTTCAGCAAAGTTCCTAACTCTTCTTTGTTCTTCTTTTCTATCCCAGGGTAGCTAAAAATAACCACAATCCTTTTTGTTGCCCTGAGCTTCTTTGCTAGCCTCAGCCAATTCTAAGCTCTAGCATTCCTGATGTTACTTTTAAATTAAAACAGTCAAACACGGGGATAACAGGCCACATGCACCCACCAGTAGCGCTCCAAAGGGCAGTGGAACTAGATTAGAATTTAATTGGGAAATATTCAACAAAATAAATTTAAAATATAACAAAACATGAATAACATTCATTAATACTAAGTCAATATGTGGCACACAGGGATCTTTATGTATGGATTAGCAGGCCTGTTTCAATTTGATTTTGACACCAGTGCTTTAGAGGACCTTGCCACACTGTGATATTCATTCTCTATTATCTTTTCTTAATTTCAATTTCTATACATTTCTTTTTGAAAATTGGTGGATTAGTGAGTTCTCCTTGTATCCGTATCTGTCTCTTCACACAAATTTCAAATTCCCTCTTCATTCCCCCTTTGTCTCTCAGGAATTTCATTCCTGACCCTTCCCCATTCCTTCCGGGCTAACTTCTCCTGAAGCATTTTACTTTATAGAATACTACAATTTTTCTCCAAATCTTTTAAAATAAGTTTTTCCCAAATTTAAGTGATGTCTATCTATGTATCCATCTTATTTCTATATTTCTTCTCCTTTATCACAAACTCTAGAATGAGCTGGCAACTTCCCTCCAAGGATCTCAGTTCTCTATTAGTGAAAATCAGATCTTGAATGTTTCAGTTTGTTGCTTTCTCCACTTGTTTAAGGATAAAATTATAAGTAAGACTAGTCAAAATTGTATTAGCTGCTATTCTCTCACAGAAAGAACTCCAACAGATATTCTATCATCACTCTGTGTGTGTAAAACTACTACTTAGAAAAAGAAATAATTTTCTTGACACTACTGCCAGTCTCTTAGATCTAAGATTTATAGGCAGAACTGTAAGAGAGCATTTTTGTTTACGCTTACATTGGACTAGATAACTAGATGGAGGCAGTGTGGTGTTGTGGGAAAAGTGCTGTCTTTTGGATTCAGAGGAGTTGGGCTCAAATCCTGCCTCTTCCACTTACTACTTATTCAACCTTAGGTAAGTCACTTAATCTCCCAGTGTCTTACTTTTCTCATCTGTATAATGAATGTATTGGACAAGTAGGTCCAATGTATGTATGATCTTATAATCCCCAAATCTTATCACCTCTGAGAGCCCTCTCAGTTACAGAATATATAATAATGATACTGGCATATTGAATTTACTCAAAGAAAGAAAGAAAATTTATTCTATAAACTGCATAATATGGAACATCTGGTATTTGGTCTAGCAATGCAGCAAGATACTCTTTTCTAAGTAGGCCTCCTGAAACGTGGTTATGCTTTTACATGACAGAAGATGACTTCTTTTTTCCTCAGTGGCTTCAGATTCCTTGAATGCCAGAACCATACAATGTCATCTAGTTTGTTTTCTTATTATTGTTTGTGTTTTGTTTTTTTTTATTTCTGAATTTGCATTCTTTTGCAGAACTAGTCTGTGGGCCTGACACATATGATTAAACTCAAGAAATACTTAAATTCCTAAAATGCTGAAGCCAGAAAGAACCTTAGTTTCCATATAATCTATCTCATTTGACATATCAGGCCATATAGGGCCCAAGGTCATACAGCTAGATAGTGGCCAATCCAGGGCTAGGCCTTATGTCTTATTCCCAAACCAGGTGTTTATAACTACATCATACTAAATAACAGCATTAGCAGGACTGTTTCTTAATATCCCAAACTTCAATCATTGCACAAAAGCCTCATAGCCTAAGAGAAGATCAGGAAGATTGGCTTTATCAAGTAAAAAAGGTTAAGATCTCCCTATTGAGAGATAGGTTGCCTTGATGAGAAAATTAATCTTGTGATAAAATTCAAGGTTGTATAAATTGATAAGTCAAAAAATAAAAACTTCAGTTAAGCTAACTATTCTTTTTTTTGTCTACATGACACAAAACAAGTGCTCTGAATAGTGTTATTTTGAGATTGAATTGTTTCATGAGAGACTTTTAATAACAAATTCATACTGGTTTCAATATGTCCTCCTGCATCCGTTCCCTATTTAGCCACCTCAGGACGACACATAACACATAGTCAGAACAAACAGTACCATTTTAATTAGTATCCTTGTCCCTCCCAAAAACACTTTGTGTTTACAAAACTAATTTAATAGGTCAAATATTAAATATTTTCTCTATTATTGCAATGTCATGTTGCACAGGGTGTTGAGAAAGTCATTCTATGTGGCATACGAGTTTTTAATATATATGCAAACAACAATAATGAAATCTGTCTGGTCTGAACATAGTCAAGTGAGATTCCATCTCCTTTCAACAATACTGACTGCCAAGGGTAAAGAACATTTACTGTAACTCATATTTTAACTCCCTCTGAACTTGCCGCCCACACAGGAAACTGCTTGGAACAGGTGGTCCAAAAAGCTGGCTGATCACGTCTGGCTCAACTCATAATGTTTGTGGGCTACTGACTCACTGAATAATTATGAGACTAAACAAAAGGCTCTCAGATAAGCTCTAAGTCAAGGAACTGAAAAAAGGCAAGGTGTAGAAAATGATGATCGGATATTCTGTTCAAAATAAGTTGATGAACATTATGTTCAGTGAGAAACAAGGATCTCTTGTCTTCTGCTCTTCCTTATCCCCCTCTCTCCACCCAAAAGAAGGCCTATGGGATCATAACAAGAAAGATTAGGTGAGAGATTTTTGCTATGTCTTAGGTTTTAATATAGTAGGTCTCAATACAGCGAGATAGCAAATGTCCTTTTTATAATAACGTTCTTCACAAATTATTCAACATTAATAAAATACTTTACTGTTCCTTTAAGTTGTGAGTTCTCTGAGGGCAAGGATTGCAGCTGATTTCATCTTGGCCTCATTCCTCCAAAGCCGAACACAGTGTTTTGCAAAAAGGAGACTCACAGTTCTGTGGAAGTTATAGTGCCACTATGGACACTTGTGTCTGGGCATCTGCAGTCAGGTCCTTGATGGGATCATGTGAATAAAACTGCTCAAGTAAAGAATTGAATACTATTAAGGTAGCAAGAGGCATCAAACATGAGCTGACAAGGAGGCAGAGAGGTAAGGGAGAAAACTGGTAACTCCCAATATGAGACCCAATGTTTGTCAGAATTTGGGTTCCTTCCTCAGGTTATAAATCCCAAGATAGAAGTAATCACACATATTCTCCCACTTCATAGACACAAGAGGCAATTCTAAAACCAACACTCTGGGAAATTCTTCACCTCCCCAAGTGAAGATTCTCTTTTTCTCTCTCCATCTTTCTCTTTCTCTCTGTATTTCTTTTTCTCTGTCTCTGTCTCTGTGTATCTGTCTGTCTGTCTGTCTCTTTCTCTCTCTCACACACATGCAGACATAGACATACACATTCACACACACACACAGAATCATCCACATATACTTTATTTTCTCAAATACTCAGTTGTCATTAAGGGACACTGCACTGCTCGGGTCAGATACAGAAAACCTTTGAGAAATAGGTGTATAGGTAACAGTCAATTTTGCACTATGTTTACTTTGTCAAATATCTTCTTGACCTTCAGAATCCCAAAGTATGAATTTACTTTGCTGAAGAATGGTTTAACAAGGAATTTTAATTTAGCTGGTCAGTTTCTAACAGACTTGTAAAGCTTAGTCTTTTATTCAGGAAAGGAAAAGTTCCAAAGAGACCACCCAGTGTGAATTTTAGTGTGTGTGACTGACTGATTGTAACAGGCTAGAGAGAGAGAGAGAGAGAGATATGAAATCAATGTAAGAAGCTGGGTACTCCTTGAGATTTAACAGATCACTTTTTTTTTATTTCTTTTGATCTTGCTTTAATACCAACATGCTTTGTAAATGGCTTTTTCAATAGTTTCCTCCTTTTCTTCCTTTAGCAAATAAAATTTAAAAGCCTCTTCTTTCAGATTATAATTATATAGTGGCTTCTGTATTCACTATTGGTCTATTTTTTGCCCATGAGCTTCTTGTTGATTTTTCACATAAGAAACTATCATTTCATTACTTCCAAAAAAATGATAACAATATAAAACAATATAAAATGATTAATGATATAAAACAATATTTATTTCAATAGTTTAAAATTTTCTAAAGGTGATGATGTGGGTTCTCTCTTCACTGATATAAATCAGACCTGTATCATGACCTGCATACCCCCTCTAAAACTTAGTGTATGGTGTCTGAGGGTGTGGCTATGGCTAAAAATTTTTATCATCCTTTGACTAACATGGTGACAACCCCTCTCTGAATTGTGCTAAGCTGGCCATCAGACAACAGGTATAACCTGACTAGGCCTATATTAGAAACTCTTGCAGCTTGGCAGAATTTTCCAAAGTCTGTGCTTCACCAGAATAGCTTTTAAGAATCTAGAGTCCCCTCTGGACCATAAGGAAGCATTAGAGGAGGACTTTGATGGAAAAAGAAGAATAGTGGCTGGCATTAATATACTGTTTTATGCTTTACAAAATACTTTGGGTATATTATCTAATTTAATCCATGCAACAACTCATCATAGAAGTTACTACTTATTATTACAGCCATTTTAAAGATAAAGAGTCTGAATCTCAGAAAGGTTAAGGAGCTTACCCATTGTCATAGAGTTAGTAAAGATCAGAGGCAAAAAAAAATCAAACTCAGTTTTTTCCTGATTCCAAATCTTATACTACTCCTTGTTCATCAATCAGAAAAAATTCTTGAATTTAGTATCCAAACTGGAGAAATAATATGCATTTTGGTTACCCCTAACCTGTTTCCAAAGTCTATTGATTTCACCTTTGCAATATTTCTTAAATCAAAGAAATGTTTGAATCAAAGGTCAGTGACAAGGGCTTTGACAAGGCCTATGTGGTCCTAGGACAGTTCTTGGTAATGAAAAAAGATGAAGACCTCTCTTGGGAATAGGGCAAAGACACCCGTGGAGCCAATGCCAAATAATCTTGGGAGTACTTTGAGAATGATGCGATACTTTCTTGTGATCCCTATGCCTAGGGGTAGTACCCCTTTCCTCCTGAGATGGGTCTTCAGAATTAACACCATCAAATGGGAAATGCTGTTCTTTGCTCCCTTTCCACACTCTAACAAGGAGAAAGATTTTTGCTGCAACACCTACCTTCCCCTTGCCAACATCATTTTGACTCAAACCTCCTTACCTGCACCTTAGTATGTCTCCTGTCTCCTAAATTTCAGTGACTATAGTTATCAGTTTTTCTTGATGGTACTTAGAGTGACCTCCCCACCCTTTAAGTCCCCATTTCTGGTTTCTTTTATGTCATTTGGATCAACTTTGGCAGAAGGACATTCACTGCCATTATAAAGAGATTTTGTTTTTTAATCAATAAAGTCAACAATCTTGGGGGAGGAAGGGAGAGCGGCACCAGGCATTCTGCTAAGCACTTTACAAATATAATTTCATTTTATCCTCAAACAACCCTAGGAGATAGGTTCTATTATTATCCCCATTTTTCAGATGAGGAATCTGAGGCAAAGAGATGTTAAGTGACTTGCCTAAGGTCACACAGTAAATGTCTGAGACTAAATTTGAACTCAGGTTTTCGTAGTTGGAAATACAATGCTCTATTCACTGCACTACCTAGCTGTCCCAGGTGATGGTGTCTTATATCTCTTCTTTGGGGCCATGCTTAATTTTGGTAATTTTGCAACATACAATTTTGATTTTTTTTTTAGTTAATGTTCCTTGCATTTACATTGTTGTAGCTATTGTGTTTATTGTTTTTTTTTTTTGGACTCTGTTTACCTCACTGCATCAATTCATGTAATTCTTTTGATGCTTCTCTATAATCATCATATTCATTATTTCTTCCAGCACAGTAATATTCTATTACATTCATGTACCACAGTTTATTTATCCATTCCTCCATCAATGGGATCTATTTTGTTTCTAGTTATTTGCTATCACAAAAAGTACTGCTAAAAATATTTTGGTGTATATGGGAACTTTCTTCTTATCAATGATCTCCTTGGGATATATGCCTAGTAGTACATTCCTAGGTAAATGATATGTACATTTTAGTCACTTTATTTGCATAATAACAACTTAATTTCCAAAATGGTTGTATTGATTCATAACTTCTTTATAGTAATTATGTTATTTTGCTTCAAGACCCATCTTTTAATTTCATTAATCATTTCTATAGTCTTTCTATAATCTTCCACTTTTACCATTTTTCTTTCTCCTCTAACTTTTTGTATCTCCTCTTTTGTACAATTTGGAGTTTGTTTATGTGTTAGCTTTATGATTAAAAAAATGCTGAGTGAGTGTGTTAGGGATTAGATATTATCTCCAAAACTTCTTGGTTTCTTGACCTATCAAGAGAGCTGTAAATATTTTATATCTGGTCTCATCTGAAAGTAAACTCTTTAATGATTTTAAAAGACAGAAGAAAACAATGAAGAAATCAGCACATGTATTTTTTTCATTCACTTTGAACTTCTTTCCATTCTGACTTAAAGGATTTATCATGTATTTTAAATGACTACATTTCCAATAGCTTCATATATGAAACAAGGAACATAGAATAAAGTAGAACAGGGAGTAAAATACTTGCAACTAGAAGTGGAGCTTGGCTTATCAAAATTAGTCTTAAGAAATTTAGATCCTACAAGTTAGCCCACTTGTTTTAAATCTATGTCCTTGACCCATCATTTGAAATTCATTTTCTCTGAATTTTCCATTGAACATTCCAAAAAGAATAAAGAGACTCTGCCTCATCACCTAAACTACCCTAATTCCCCACACAATGACACAATTGTCTTTTCTATATTGCCTTGTGGTATAGACTGCTTTTCCCAGAAAAATAAATTAAAATAACTCACATAGAGGCATAAGGTTATTTAAAACTTTCACATATATGATCTCTTAACAACAACCAGAGGCAATATTAGTCTCACTTTACAGATGACAAAACTAAAGTTTAAAAGATAATACCAGAGGATCTAGAAGTAATACAGAAAGAACTTTAGCTTCAACCCCTTCTTTTTCAACAAGTGAGGAAACTAAGGTCCTGAGAAGTTGTGACTAGCCTAAGGTCATATAACAACTAAATACCAAAGCCAGGATTTAAACTGAGTCTCCTGACAGAAAACTAAGTGTTTTTTGCATGATTGTTGTGGCTATTTCCTCATTTCAAGGTCACACAACTTGCAAGTGGTAGAATGAGAGCATTCTGGTAAGAACTATAAATTAGGTATTCTCACTCAAAGACCAGGACTTTCTCCTCTATTACAGACTACCTCTCTTCTCAAAAACTCATTGATAATCCCTGCAAATCTATACCGCCAACATGACCTTCAACATTTGCCATAATTCTCTCTTCACCATCCCCAGTACCTCATGTTTCTCTGAGATTTCCCCCCTCTCTTACACTCCAGCTTTGAAACACTAAATTTCCTACATTTATGAGATCATTTTTTGACCACTTTCCTCCTTTGAGACTTGTCAAAATTCATCCTTTCCTACCCCAGGATAGCTTTCTGACTTGGGAAAAGAAAACAAGTGAATGTGCCCAAGAGGGTCAGAAAACGTGTATGGAATCTGTTGTGTGTTCTGGTCTGCTCATATCTGGAGTATTTGGTCAGTTCTGAGCATCACATTTTTAGGAAGTCTATTAACAAGCCAAAGTTCAAAGTTCATCCATCAGAGGGTGATCAGGATGAAAAAAGGGCTACAAACTATGCCATATAAGTACCTGTTAAAGGAACTAGGAATGTTTAATTTAGAGAAGAGAAGATATATACAGGAGTTCTTAACAGAGGGTTCAAGACTTCTTTTTAATTTAATAATGGAATTTCAGCATAATTGCCTTTCTTAGTAAGTTTATGTATTATATTTTATGCACTTGAAAATGTTATTCCAGTATGTAGGCTCCTTGTAAGAAAAGCTTTCTAAAAAATTATAGCTGCACTAAAGTGGAATAGGCTGTCTTGGTAGGTTGTAGATTACCCCTTCCTGGAGATCTATATACAGAGGCTAGAATACCACTGTTTTTTGATATTATAGAGTAGATTCATGTTAAGGTATAGACTGGGATAGGTGGCAGATCTATAGATCTGAGATTCTGATATTCTGTGACTGGGGGACAGAGCTATAAAGGGTACTTGGAAATGCAAAGTTTAAAAGTGGAGGGAAGTGAGACAATGACAGATAACAATGAATGAAGAAATGTCTTTCTCACTGAGTTATTATCTCCCCTGCCCTATAATTAGTCATTCTAAAGAATGGATATACTAGGATAAAAGATAGCTGAATATTTTTTTTTTACTTTTTAAAATTCATTTTGAATTTAAATACAAAAAGAGGAGAAAAAAGAATAGTTCTATGTACACAGCAGAACACAAAGAGAGAATTCAATATAAAACCATGAATTTCCATTTCAGACTGTTCATTTAAAAAAAAACTATGTAATAAATACTACATATTATTTTCAAAGCTGCCCTACTTTTCTGTGCTTCCTTCTAAGTTTTCTTTTGTTCTCTTTTATGCATTACTTTTTTCTCCCTCCCTCCCTCCCCTGCCCTAGAGAAGGCTACAATTAAACACAGACACACACACACACACACACACAAAGTTCATTTCACTTTGCACTATTTCATTCAAGCCTTACCATGTTGTTTCTAAAATCAACCATTTCTTATAGAACAGTAGTATTCCATAACAATCATATACCACAACTTGCTTAGCCATTCCCCAATTGAAGGACATCTGTTATTTTAGCCAATCTATATGTAAGATGATATTTCAAAGTTATTTTAATTTGCATTTCTCTTATCAATAATGATTTAGAGCATTCTTTCATATGACTATATATAATTTTGATTTCTTCATTAAAAAATTGCCTGTTCATATCCTTTGACCATTTATCAATTGGGGAATGACTTGTATGCTTAAAAATTTGACAAAGTTTTTTTTTTTAATTTGAGAAATGAGATCTTTATCTGAGAGACTGTCTATGAAAAATTTTTCCTCAATTTTATTCCTTCTAATCTTGTCTACACTGGTTTTACTTTAACAAAACCTTTTAATTCAATATAATTGAAATCATCCATTTTATACCTCACAATGCTCTCTATTCTTATTTATTCATAAAGTATTCTATTATCTATAAGTCTGATAATGAATGTGTTCCATGCTCTTCTAATTTGCTTGTAATATCTCCTTTTATATCAAGGTTATGTATCCATTTTGACATTACCTTGGTAAATGGTGTAACATATTGCTCTATGTCTAATTTCTGCCAGATTGCTTTCCAGCTTTCCCAACAAATTTTTTTTTACCAAATAATGAATTCTTATCCCCAAAACTTAAATCTTTGCATTTGTCAAATGCAAGATTACTATAATCCTTTACTACTATGTGTTATATATCTACTCTTTTCCACTGATCTACCTTTCTATTTCTTAGTACCAGATGGTTTTGATGTTTACTGCCTTATAATATAGTTTAAGATCTGGTACTGCTAAACTTCCTTCCTTTAGTTTTTCCCATTAGTTTCTTTGAAATTCCTGGTCCTTTTTCTTCCAAATTAACTTTGTTATCTTTTCTAACTCAATAAAATTATTTTGTTTAGTAATTTAATTGAGATGCCACTGAATAGATTAGTTAGGCAAAATTATTTTTATTATATTGGCTTTACCATTTACTATTTACCGTTACTATTTCTCCAATTATTTAAATCTGACTTTTTTTTTTGTAATAAGAATTGTTCATGTAGTTCCTGGGTCTCTTTTGGCAGGTATACTCTCAGGCATTTAATACTATCTGCAGTTATTTTGAATGAAGTGTCTCTTGCTCTCTCTTGTTACACAGTTTTGTTGGTGACATATAAAAATGCCAATAATTTACTTGGATTTCTTTTATATCCTACTACTTTGCTTAGATTATTAGTTCCTTCAACTAACTTTTTAGTTGAATCTTTAGTATTTTTCAAATATATCATCATATCATCTGCAAAAAGAGATGGTTTATTATCTCATTTCCCATTATTCCTTCAATTTCTTTTTCTTCTCTTATTGCTATTTCTAGCATTTCTAAAACAATATTGAATAATATTGTTGGCACATAGTGTAATTTCCCTGTTCATCTCTTTTAATTAAATTTATTTTACCTTTAACTTTATCTGAAATCATGATTGCTACCTCTTCTTTTTTTACATCAGCTGAAGCATAATAAATTCTACTTCAGTCTTTTATTTTAATTTTGTGTATATCTCTCATTTTTAATTGTTTCTTGTAAACAACATATTGTCAGATTCTTTTTAATCATTGTTATTCATTTCTGTTTTATGAGTAAATTCATCCCATTCACATTCAAAGTTATGATTACTTCTTGTGTATTTCTCTTTATCCTATTTTTTCTGTTTATCCTCCTCACCTTATTTGCCCCATTCCTCCTCAAGCCATCTAATTTGTTTTAAACAACTACTTTGCCTTGCTATTCCTTAATCTACAAAACCTTGTAAGAATCTTTTCCTTATCCTCTCACACCACCCTCCACTTTAATCTACTACCTTCCTAATAAGAGTCCTTTCCCTTGATCTCTTCCCCACCCTTCTAATTCTTCATCTACACACCTTTCTGAAAGCCCTTCCCATATACTATCCCTTCACCCTCTTATTTCTTTATAAAACTTGAAGAATCAATTCTCTTCTAAATGTATATGTTGTTCCCTCTTTAACCTAATTTCTATGAGAACAATGTGCCAGCACTACCAGCCCTCTATCCCTACTTGCTTAGTCTGTATCAGTTCTTTCTTTCATGCCTCCTTTGCATGAGGTAGTTGCTTCTTTTTACCTCTCCTAACCCAGTTTTACTTTTTAGAATCAACCCATCATACTCAGCTCAGCCCAAGCCTTTCTTTCAAATTACCCAAGTAATGATGACAGTTTTAAGAGTACTGATAACATTTTCACATACAAGAAGTAAACAATTTGACTTTATTGAGCATCTTATAAATGGTCTTTTTATGTTTACCTTATATTTCTCTTGGATCTTAAATATTGAATTGTCCATTGACTTCCTATCTTTTTGTCGGAAATACGTGAAAATCTTTCAGTTCATTAAATGTCTTTTTTTTCCCATTTAGGATTAATACTCAACTTTGCTGGGTAAGTTATTTTTGGTTGCAACCTCAGCTCTCTTGCTGTTTGAAAAATAAATGTTCCACGACCTATGGTATTTTAATGTAAAAGCTGGTAGGTCTAGTATGATACTGATTGTAGCTCTGTGGTATTTAAATTGTTTTTTTTTTCCCTTGTTGCTTGTATTTTCACCTAAACTTTGGAGCTTTGAAACTTGGCTACAATATCCCTGTGAGTTTTCAACCTGGGGTATTTAAGTGGTGATGGGTGGATTTTTTCTGTTTCTACTTTACCTTCTCCTTTTAAAACATCAGGACAATTTTCCTTAATAATTTATTGTAATATTGTATTGATTCTTTTTTCTTTAATCATAACTTTCAGGTGGTCCAACAATTCTTATATTGTTTCTCCTTGATCTGTTCTCCAAATCAATTGTTTTTCTAATGTTTCACACTTTCTTCTATTTTTTTCATTCATTTGATTTTGTTTTATTATTTCTTGGTGTCTTCAAATGTCATTTGCTTCCCTTTGCCCAGTTCTAGTTTTAAAGGAATTATTTTCTTTCTTAAGTTTTTGGATCTCTTTTTCCAATTGGTTGACTTTCTTTTCATAAATTTTTTTTATTTTCTTGAATTGCTCTTACTTTTTTCCCTAGTTTTCCCTAATTTCTCTGATTTTTGAAGTCCTTTTATGTTATTTCAAGAACTCTTTTGGTGCTTGTGATCATTTGACATTTCACTCTGAAGTGGGAGTTACTTTTTTAACTTCACTATTTTCCTTTGAATATGAACCCAGATCTTTTCTATCCTCATAGTAGCTATCTATGGTCAGGTTCTTTCTTCCTTGCTTACTCATTTTTATTTTGTTTTGTTTTATTTTTAGTGGGTTATTATTGTAATCAGGCTCTAATTCAGAATAGTAGGGAATGGTGCTTCAGGTCTCAGGTCCTGTTATCTTCTGAGCTCTGTCCAGGTGCCCAGCCACAGGTACTCCTCTTCATTCCATTCATGGCTAGGGCCCCAGGTCCCTGAAGTCTCTCCTGTGACTGCGAACTTCAGCTCTCCCTTTTGCCCTGTAATCGAACCAGGGACTCTGGTCTACTACAAGTGCCCACAGTCCGCAGGATCTCAGTCCCTCTGCTATCCCACTTATCTGGTGTGTGCTCACTCCTTGACCACAACTGCAGCCTGGGACTACATCTCATCATCACAGTGGAATCTGATATCCCAAGACAGCAAGACAGCAGAAGGTCCTTCAATATTCCCTTACTCAGCTGTCCAACTCCCACACTGTGAGGTGAGAGTCCCAGGCTGCCTCTCACCCAACTTCCTCCATGGCTTGTTAGTTATTGATTCAGCAGAGTCTACCTGGAGATGTTTGCACTTCACTCTGGCCAAACCTCAGCTTCTGGAGGTTCAGTGTTTCCTGAGGTCCTCTCAAGTTGTCTTAGGAAGACAACTGCTTTATCCCAACTTTTATTTATTTCTGCTGCTCAACTCTCACTTTGAGGTGATATTCTATCTTTTCTTTTTGTGGGGGAAATTTGGAGAGCCTGGAATTTTCTGACCTACTCTGCCATCTTCTCCAGAATCCTTTGTACCTAAACAATTTGTAACAAATATTCTTGAATGGGGAAATTAGGTTCCTTATACTATGAATGAAATGGGTCATTTCTAAGTCTAATAAATTCCAGATTTCTAAAACATATTATTCCAACAGAGAATTATAGTCTCTGAATTTTATATTAATTAGCAATTCTACTAGAATATGGGTAAGCAAGAGAAGTGGTTTCTAGGGTTGTTATGACAATCAAATGAGTTATTTATAAAACAGCTTGCAAACCTCAAAGTACTATATAAATGATATTATTTTTCATAACTCAGATAAAAGGTCTGTGATTATTTTGGTGTTCAGAATTTAAGCTACGAGTTCAAATCTGGCCTCAGACACATAATACTTACTAGCTATGTGACTCTACGCAAGTCACTTATCCCCAGATGCCTCGCCAAAAGAAAAAAAATTTAGGCTAGTTAGAGTTTTGTGAAGGTGAGGGTAGTGTCAGTTTATTGCAAGATTCAATATGGTGGAGACTTAAATGGAGTCTTGTTGAGTATCTCTGTATATTAATGATCCAAATAGTCTTTGCCTCCCAGAACAGTCTCTATTTTATGTTGTAAACTGTGAAACTAGAGGCCTGAAAGTGCCATTGATCACTTCTCTCTGTGCTTTGCACAAAGCACTAGGCCTAAAGTCAGGAAACCTGAAGTTCAAATCTAGTCTCAAACACTGACTAACTGTGTGACCCTTGGCAAGTCCCTTAACCTCTGTCTGCCTTAGTTTCCTCAGCTATGAAATGAAGCTTATATTAGCACCTACTTCCCAGGAGATCAAATGAGATAATATCTATAAAGCACTTGTGCCTGGCATATAGTAGTCACTGAAAGAACTTTTCTTCCCTCTCCTCATCTTCACTCCCACCCCATTATGGGTGACCATTTCTTCATTTCCATGATGGAGCAGTATGAAAATGTGGCAGCAAATTGCAGGTCTTCCATTTACTAATGTGTAAACTTGGAACCCATTTTCCACAACATAAAAACATAGTAAATTAGATCCAGAGAGGGAAGGGACCTCAGAGGCCATCTAGTCCCATCAATCCAAATTTTCTACCTTAAGATCTACTCTTTCCATTGTACCATGTTGCTTCCTATACCTCAAGTCATCAAAGAAGTTTTTTATTCTTTCAAAGAAGCATAATCACTTCAGTTCTCAGAATCTCAGGCTTTTTCACCTCTACATTGAGAGAGTTTGAAGTAAATGATCTAAAAGTTCCCTTTCAATATTAAAATCCTGTGATTTCCTCCAAGTTAACAGGGAGATGTTAAAAGAATACTTAACTTAGAGTAGGAATTTAGGATAAAATTTTTGGGACAGATGCTTAGAAGAATGAATCCTTTTCTTCAATCACCACCAATACAAACCAATCCATACTTTACTAAACTAAGTTTGATGGTGGATTTCACATAATGAAATGGCAAATATACTGACCTTAGGTCAGAACCCTCAAGTTTGAGTTCCAGTTATGTTGTTAACGGCAGTGTGATCTTTGACAAGTCACTTAACTTTTCTAGGCCTTAGTGTAGTCACCTGTAGAATGAGAACAATAATATCTAACCTGTCTACCTCATAAGGTAATTCAATTCTGTTTAATTGAGTAAGCCCTTATTTTGTGCTAGGTATTTATAATTGAAGGATAAAAATAACATGGAGCGTTCAATTGAGTTAGAGAATGGAGAATATAGCATGTATATAGACAAGAATAATACAAAGTAATAGAAACACCAAACAGTTTTGGACAATTTTAGGGCAAAGGAATATTTTCAACTGGAAAGAATAAGGAAGGCTTCAAGGGGAGGTGACACCTGACCAAACCTTTAAAGAAGCTAAGGACTCTGAAAGGCAGCAATGATGAAATAGTGAGAAATGTACAAAGATACTGATAAACATGTTAAATTCCATGAATAATTAACAGTCCAATTTGACCAGAAGGTGAACTGTGTGAAGGAAAATAATGTGAAATAAAACAGGAAAGCCAATACAGGGCTAGACTGTGATATGAAGTCTGAGGAATTTATATGTACATAAAAGCATGTGTGTATATGTCTTTTTTAATGCTTAGTCATTTTGGTCACATCCAAAACTCTTTGTAACACTATTTGGGGTTTTCTTGGCTAAGATCCTGGAGTGTTTTGCATTTCATTCTCTAGCTCACTGTACAGATGTGGTAACTAAGGCAAATAGGGTTAAGTGAGTAGCCCAGGGTCACACAGCTAGTAACTGTCTGAGAGCAGATTTGAACTCATGAAGAGCAGTCTTCCAGACTCCAGGCCTGGCACTCTATCCACTGTACCTGTATGTCCTATTATTTATTTTAGATAGCTAGATAGAGAGAAAGTTTATATGTTTGTGTGCATATACACACACACATAAACAATATCCTAAAGGAGAATACAGTATCTGCTGAACATAGGCAAACATCCTCAAAACTGAAAAGTGTACTAAGACTTTGGGGAGACCTGGCATATAATTATACAATAGATTCCATACATACATGCATACATACATACATATGTATGTATATGTATAATAGAGTCCATAAATACATATATGTGTGTATATATATATGTTTATATACATGTATGTATGTATGTATTGTATGGTCTCTTTTTGCTTCCATGATACTGTTCTTGTTCCCTTTCTATTTGTTCTTCTTTCATCACATACATGTGGGCAGCTCTCCAGATTTGGCCCTAGGATATATTATTCTTTTCTTTTGATCACCTTTACTGGATCCCAGGGCATCACGAAATATCCCCTCTTTCTATTGAATGCATCACTATCCTCCCAGCTATACAATCTTGAAAGGCTTGAAATTTTAAAATCATCTTTGCTTTTACCATTTCTCTCAACCCAAGACATTTTCACATATACTTAATAATGGTGAAATTTAAAATATTCCTTTTGTCTAAAAATTTTCCAGAAGTTTGGGGTCTGTTACATTATGTGCACCTTATTTCACTATCAATATGTCTATCTGTCTATCTATCTACCTACCTATCTATCTATCTATCTATCTATCTATCTATCTATCTATCTATCTATCTATCCTCAAATGGATAATTGTTCTCAGTGATTCAGGAGTAAACCCCAACAATGCATATCCCATCCCATCCATCATTTCATATCTGGTGATTCTTATTCATATCCTCCCCAAAGTTAAGGCTAGAGGTTTTCCTTAATTTATCATCACATTGTGAGAATAACAGATGAGCATCCTAGCTTTTTCTCTGTCATTCCTTACTCTAGCCTCATGACCATGTTTTCTTTTCTTTCTGTGATATAGCTATTTAAATATTTCTTTATTTCTTTAAGAAACAATCTGTAATTGAAACTATACATGTATTTTGTATATTGATCCCGAGATATTTTAGCATCTTGCAGTTATTTGGAATGGGATTTCCCCTTCTACAAATATCTATTGGATTTTATTATTATTGTTGTTGTTTGTATTATTGTTATAGAAATGCTATTGATTTTGAGGTATTTATTTTGTAGTTTGCAACTTTGCTTAAACTATAGTCCTAGTTAGTATCTTTGTTAATCCTCATAGTACTGTTTAAATAAACCTTTACTTTATGCTTTTAAGTTCTTTTTATTGTTTTATTTCTAAGGCTAACATTTCCAGAATTTTATCAAATAATAGTTGGGAAAGTTGGTGACTGTTTTATTCTTGAATTAACAAGAAAAAGTTCTAGTCTATCCCCATGGCATATCATGCTTGCTTTTAATTTTAGATAGATACTTTTTTTCTGATATTAAAATAAGGTTCTTCTGTGCTAACACTTTGTAAGGTTTTTAGCATACAAGAATGTTGTATTGTCAGACTTTTCTCCAGCTATTGAGATAATCATATGGCTCAATTTTGTGATTAAGTTGTTTTCCCAAAGTTGAACTGAACTTGCATAGCAGGTATGAATTCAGCTTGGTAATAATGAATGATTTGTTTCATAAATGACAGGATTTTATTCAAAACAATTTAATCAATATTCATTAATGCATTATTCTCCTATGTTATATACATCCATGGTTTAGGTATTAGGACTATATTTGCCTCATGAATGGATACTGGTGCAGTCATGTGAAAAAAATACTCTAATTCACTGTTGATTGGAGAAATGCAAATTAAAACAACTCTCGGGTTCTACCTCATACCCATTAGATTGACTAGTAGGATAGAAAAAGTAAATGACAAATGTTGGTGGGGATGTGGGAAAGATGAGATGTTAATGCACTGTTGGTGGAGTTGTGAACTGACATAACCATTCTGTAGAGCAATGTGGAACTATAACAAAAGGCCTATAAAATCATGCATACCCTTTGACCTAGCAATGGCACTGCTAGGTCTGTATCCCAGAAAATATTTTAAAAAAAGGAAAAGGACCTATATGTACAAAAAATATTTATAACACCTGTTTTCTGGTGGCAAAGAATTAGAAATTGAGGGGATGCCCATCAATTGAGGAATGACTGAACAAGTTGTGGTATGTGATTATGATGGAATACTATTGTAGTATAAGAAATAATGAACAGGAGGCTCTCAGAAAAACCTGGAAAAACTTGCATGGGCTGATGCAAAATAAAACGCACGGTGTGCAAAGTAACAACAATATTGTAAGATGATCAGCTATAAATGACTTAGCTATTCTCAGCAACACAATGATCCAAGACAGCTTTGAAGGACTTATGATGAAAAATGCTATCCATTCCCAGAGAAAGAACTACTGGTGTCTGAATACAGATTTAAGTATACTTTTTTTAACTTTATTTTTCTTGAGTTTTTTTTTCTATATTTTCTTTTACAACATGACTATTATGGAAATGTTTTGCATGACTACACATGTATAACCTATAACAAATTGCTTGCTTTTACAATGGTGGTGGTAGGAAGGGAGAGAATTTGAAGAATTTTTAAAAAAGGAATGTTAAAAAGTGTTTTTACATGTGACTTGGGAAACAAAATACTAAACAAAAAAAGAAATGATACTGGTGGGTAACTTTTTATCAATTTTTGATAATTTTTTTTAATATCAGGAATTTTTTTTTAAGGTTTGATAGATTTTTTTTTTCTGTATAACTTCTTTGGTATTTGCTTTGCAACTAGTTCTTTCTCTTTTTCCACTATTAAATTATTTTTAAGATCTCTATTTGGTATTCTATTAGTATGTATAGTTTATATTCCTGAAATAATTTCTCTCTTTTGTATTCTCCATTTTGTTAAAATGCAACTGTGCCTAGGAGGTTATAACTTTATTTCTTCAGGTTTTCGATATTATTTCAATTTGTTCATTGTTAACCTGTTGGCTTGATTTTCTCATCCTTTTTTAAAAATCAGATTGGATAGAAAATCAAGTTTCATTAATTTTTTTCTTAAAGAACTAGATTTTCTATTTATTTATCATTTCTATAGAGATTTTTTTGTTTACAATCCATCTATTTCTCCTATAATTTCAAATATTTCATCTTCTGTGCTTATTTTTGGCTTCTTTATTTGTTGGCTGTTTAAATAATGTCAATACAATTCATTAGTTCTCTCTTTCTCTATTTCCTTAATGCATGTTTTTTAGGCATATCATTTCCACCCCAAAATTAACTTAACTACATTTCAGAAATTGATATTTTATCATTATCATTTTAGCATAATTAATAGCTGTTTCCATGACTTTTTCTTTGATTACCTCATTATTTATAATTTTATTTTTAAGTCTCCATTTGAATTGTCATTTATTTGTATCCCTTCATCTGATTACTATTTTTGTGTTATGTTTAGTAAGATACATTATTCATCATTCTACCTTTTTTACATTTGTTTACAAAATCTATGTGCCTTATTATATTTGTTAAAGTTCCGTGTGGTGCTGAGAAATATTTATATTGTTTAGCACTTCCATTAAAAAGTGCCATTAGAATATTTATATGAACTGATGCAAAGTGAAGTGAAAAGAACCAGGAGAAAGGGCAGCTAGGTGGCATAGTGGATAGAGGTCTGACCTTGGAGTCAGGAGGGCAAGAGTTCAAATCTGGCTTCAGATACTCAACACTTATTAGCTGTGTGATGCTGAGCAAGTCACTTAACCCTGATTGCCTCACTAAAAAGCAAAATACAATAAAATAAAATAAAATAAAAAGAATTAGGAGAACTTTGTACACAATAGCAGTAATGTAAAGATAATCAACTCTGAAAGACTTAACTACTCTGATCCATATCAATGATCTATGACAATTCTAAAAGACCAATGATGAAAAGTATTATTCAGCTCCAGAGAGAAAGAACTAATGAACTAATGATATTTTTTTCGCTTATTTTTTCTTGCTGTTTTTTTTTCTTCTCACAAAATGACTAATGTGGAAATATATTTTGCAGGACTGAATATGTATAATGGGTATTATATTTCTTGCCTTCTCAGTGGATGGAGGAGGAGATGGAGAAAGGGAAAGAATTTGAAACTGAAAATTAAAATTTTTAATTTTATTTTTTAATAGAAAATACGATTGGTATTTTTGCTCTAATGGTTCCAGTATTTTTTTTCAGTTTTATATTTCACTACTATTTATCTTTCTATTGGGTTTATCAAAAACCAAGAGATGGATATTGAAATCTCCTGCCACTTTGATATTATTTTGTTTTTTTTGTAACTCAGGTAATGGTTCCCTTATGAATTTAGAATCTAAGGCATTTATATCATTTTAGTTTAATACTTATAATAGTTTATTCTCTGTGTTCCCTTTTAGTATGATGTAGCTAAACTTTGTTTATCTCTCTTTAATGCCATTTTTTTTGTTTTTGTCTTGTTTTACAGCATAATTGCAAGTCCTGCATTTTTGTATTGACCTGACGCATAGCAAATTGTGTTTCTGAGGTGTGTTTTTTAAAGCAACAGATTGTGTGGTCTTATATTATATTCTTATATATAATAAGAATATGTCCATATTTTTTAATTTCATGGAAGTGGTTACTTCATTTACATTCAAAGTTATAAGAATCAAGTTCATATATTCCTTTAATTGTCTCTAATATTGTTTTTTCCACACTTGGATTTTTTTCTCTGCTTCCTGTGTAAAATCAGTCTTTTTCTTCTCTGGGTATTTTAACTTAATAGACTTCAAGGCATTCCTATTCCAACAACTTTCTTTCCCTTACCCTCAAACTCCTGTGTTTCACTTTATTCCCAATTTGTCACCCCTTGCCCTAGTTTTGGAGGTTTGCTTTTAGTCTATTATAGATTTTAATTCTTTGATTCATAGTCCTTGTACTTATTTATCTCATCTTTAGTTTTTGTATTGTATTTGCATTTTGTATTTAGTTTTGTATTTATCATGAAATTAAAGCTTGTAAGGTTCCTATTTTAACTTCCCTGTTCTAATCATTTTTAATGTTTCTATGCCTTGTAGACCTTTTCCTTTGGCCCCCTTTTTGTTTTGTGCCTCACTATTACAAATCCCTGTTCCTGAAGATGATAGAGATGATAGAAGCTTTGCCCCAAGGTAAGAATTTTCCTACATCCCTGATTGTTAATTAATACTTGCACTTCCCATTATGTTTTTTTTTCTTTTTTTGCCATGAAATCTTCTCTGTAGGTCAGAGCTCTAGCCTATCTTCTAAAAGTCAGTTGCCTCCAGGAGTGCTGATTATTTTTTTTGTGAGGCAAGATGTGTGGTCTAAGTACCAAATCTCTCCAGATTATATGCAAGTTATTCTCATTTTAAGGTTTTCATTCTCATTTATGGAATATATCTCTCCTTTCATGGAAGCCTTATTCATACCTCTAAGACCACTGAAGCAAGATTTCCTCTCTTTTCACCTTATTTCAATGCCTTACTTTTCTCTTCCCCAACCCTGATCCAATTCTTCTATAGGACACCTTCTACATGAGAGAGTACAGGGGTTATATTCTCTGCATTGTTAACCATAGACTTGATTACATCACATATTCTTCTCTATTTTCTTCCTTCTTTTCCCTCTTTTAAGAATCTAATTCTGAAATTGAGTGACACACAAAAAAGTTCAACTATAGGTAGAATTTTGTGAGATTTAATCCAGGATGTTTCAGCTGTGTTCCTTCTCCATCACTTCTTCTATATGATTTCCACTTTTTCCCTTTATCTCTTTGTGTTCCTGTTGTTATTTTGTTGTTGTCATCTTTGGTTGGTGTATTTACTTACAATTTTGTATTTCTGTTGTTTGGCGTGTTTGAAAACCAAATTATTCTTTCAGGACTGTTACTTTCTGCAGAAGTGCTTGCACACATATTTTTATATGAACAGCTTTTTTTATTAATAGGTATATCATTTTTAGTGGCACCTTGAACTTCTTTGATCTTTTATTATATTTCCTCTTGCAGTTTTTGATGAATGTAGAATAGTTGAATGTCATTCAAATTACCTTTTATTTATATTTGAAGTAATTTATCCTGGTTGCATACAGATTTTTTTTGTTGTTGTTTCCCTTTGGAATTATTGCATTTAACTATGTGAATTACTTTGTAGCATACTAAAAATTTATTTTCCCCTGAAGGTGATTTGTGGATTATTTCTATTGAGACTTTGTTTTCTGTGTTTCAGAAGCTCTGGGAAGTATTTGTCAGTTATTTCTTGCATGATGGTATTATGGAGGTTCTTTGATCTGTATTTTTCTTGTAGATTGATAATCCTTAACTTGTCTCTATGCAGCACACCTATGAGGTCAATATATTTTGTTTGTATGGATATTATGTTCTCTTTTATTGTTGTTGTTGTTTTTTTTTTGCTCTGTTCTTCTAGATTGTCTTTTACTTCTGTGTATTTGCATTTTTCAATCAGTTATTCTCTTTTCTGTTTCTTTCTTATATCTCACTGCTGTGGATTCAAGTTTTTCTATTCTGTCAATTATTTCTGCTATTCATAACAAAGTCCTGCTTTCAGGATGCTTATTTCTTTTTTAAACTATTCTGGGACCTATTAACATTGCTTTATGCCCTCTTGGTAATTCACAGAGGCCTCAGGTGTTGATTCAATTTATTTCCTCTTGAAATATTTCTTCATAAATATCTGGACTCTTTTAGCTGATCTGGAAGCCATAGTTGTTTCTGTTGTTAATATCTACTTTATTGGTTATATGCTCAAGGTCAATCATATAATAATTTCTATAAATATTTTCCATTTTTCTTCTGCTTTTTTTCATTATCATGTTTTGATGACTTTCCTTAGGATGACTTGATTAGTTGAATGTATTGCCAAGTGTTGTTTAGACTGGCTTTAACTTCTCTTACTCCACTCTGTTGTAAGATATGTTATTAACCATAATTGTCCATCATCTTCTTTGAAAGATTTTACATATGAGTTTATAATCTAACCTGTTATTGCCTTTGGTAGCCATTTCTTTCTTTTTGGGAACTAAGTCAAATGTTTGATCACCAAGGCTCTTCTTGGAATCTTTTTTTTTTTTAGCAATAAACTTATACTTTTGGATGAAATTATTATTGTTGCTGTTATTCAGTTGTGTCTGACTCTTTGTGACCATATCTGGAATTTTCTTGGCAAAGATACTTGGAGTGATTTGTCATTTCCTTTTCCAGCTCATTTTACAGATGAGGAAACTGAAGCAAACAGGATTAAGTGATTTGTCCAGGGTCACATGACTAGTAAGTGTTTGAGGTGATATTTGAACTCAGGAAGGTAAATCATTCTGACTCTAGAGCCTGCACTCTGTCCGCTGCTCCACCTAACTGCTTTATTATAGCCAGTGTCAATGTCATTTCTTTTGCTCATCTCTACATGAGTAAAAATAGATACATAGATATGTATTCTGAATTGCTCATTTATTTATTTCATATGGAATTAGTTCACTTTCCTTTTTATTACACTACTTTTTAGAGAAGTTTATAGTATCTACCCATCCTTCCTTTTGTCCTCAAGGCTCAGTTCCTCCTCTTTGCACCCTCTCCCATTCTCCTATAATCTTCCCCCCCACTCTCCTATTCCTCAGATACTGTAGGAAACACCATCCCTTCACTGTTCACACATGGACTTGAAAGGGAGTACATCACTCATTCTCTTTTTTTAAATCTCCATTTCAGTTATTTATGTCACATTCAATTCTGCAATTCCATTGCACAAAATGTATTCATTTACCTATAGGAGGGGAAAGAACTTTAGACCATGGTACTTTAATTCTACTCTTCCAGATTCACTTCTCTCAATTCTGAAGTTTTGTTTAAATCTTTATTCCCATGTGTTAGAGGCAGGACTGATGCCATCAACTTGTTAGTTTGGATTCCATTTGTGATGAAATAAGGCATCTATACCGCATTGAATATGAGGGGACATAAAGGAGGGATATTACTCTAGAAGGAGGAGAGAAGGTGCTGCTGAAGAGTACACCCATTGGAAAGAAGAATGTGCTCATAATGAGAAATCATATTTTTTAAAATTCATAGATTTTAAATTTAAAGTTTGGAAGAGATCTCAGTAGCCATGTAGCCCAACCTATACACAAAAAGAATCTACACAATAAAATGTCTGACAAATTATAATACAACCCTTATTCAAAGACTTTTGAGGACAAAGATCTTACCTTCTCTCAGGGTAGGTGATTCCAATTTTGGACAGCTCTAATTGTGAGGAAGTATTTGCTGATAGTATGACTCATGTTGCCTCTTTCCAATTTTCACCCATTGTTCCTGTTTCAAATATCGGGAGACAAACAAAACAAATCTAATCCTTTTTTCACATATTAACCCTTTAATTACCTGAAACCAATCATCAATGTCTCTCCTGAGTAAAGGTTTCCAATTTCTTCCAGTAATCCTCATATGTCACAGACACATGGCCCATCATCATCCTAGTATCTGGGTGGGAATAATGTGGCAGGTGAGAAGAAGGAGTATAGAGAGACTCTATGGGAGAGTGAGGTGAAGCATGCCAGGGGTTTTTCCTAAAATTTTGATCCTGATGAGGAAGTTAACCAATGAGTGAAAGAGGTCCCCAGAATGAAGATTTCTCAGAGTGGCAAACAAGAAAGAAGGAAGGGTACAAAGAGACTCTAAATGAGGGTGAGATGAAACATGGCTGAGGTTCTTCCTCATGTCATGGAAAGAATTGGTTTGTGATTTTATTGCTTTAAGAAACTCCCAAGTAAGAGAATTGCCTCTTCTAATGCAGGTTGGTACTTTCCCTGCAATTTAAAGTCTTAGAGAGTGGCTTAGAGAACTTGAGCAACTTGCTTAAGGTCACATAGCTAGTATGTGTCAGAGATGAGATTTAAACCCAAGACTGCATGGCTTCAGTTTGACTCTCTCATTGTTCTATCACATTTTGAAGCCAAAAAGTAGTAATAATTAATATAACTAGAAAAAACAAAAGTTAACAATAATGTGAAAATGTAGCAAATCTTAAGAAGTTATCAAAGAAAACATACAGGAACAAAAATTAATAAAATAGAAAATACAGTAGTAATGAAATGAATATGAATTCTTAAAATTAGAAAATAAACTAATCCAAAATAAAAAAGAGGAAATCTTGAAAGCTAGAAAATAGAAAAATTGAAAATCAAAAATAATCTTGGATTGATAAAGCTAAACGCTAGTCCTTTGAAAATATTAATTTGTTAAGTCCTTAGCTAGTGTGATAAAAAAGGGGAAAAAAGGATAATAAAATTAGCAAAATAAAAATGAATGTGATAAAAGCAGAGCAAAAGTGTAGAAACTACCGTGCAATTATGTATATCTAAATATATACAATGGTGTGTCTGTATGTGTGTGCATGCATGCGTGTGTGTGTGTGTGTGTGTGTGTGTGTGTGTGTTGGATACCACTTCTCTGATGATTGTGATAAAAAATAATTTTCCCATTCAACAACTTCTCTTTTTATCCTGAAAGCATTAATCATGTTTGTGGAGAAGATTTTCAATTTTATGTAATAAAAATGTTTTATTTTATCTTTGACAATTGTCTCTATGCTTTATTTGGTTAATAAATAAATAAATAAATTTCTTGATCATACCTGTTAAAGACATGTGATCTATTTCTTTATAATTTTTAATGCTATGATATTTAATAATAAAGTCATTTCAAATTTATTACATAATAAAAAATTAGATGTTATCTTAAGCCTAATTTCCAGATTGCTTTCCAGTTTTCCTTGAAGTTCTTTTTTTTTTTAATGAAGTAAGGAGTTTTTTCCTAAATGATTTATGTTTTCAGGCTTATTGAACCATGAGTTGTTAGGTTCCATTTTTCTAGTCCTCCACTATTTCATTGATATATTTCTCTATTTTTTAACCTATAAATTATGGTTTTGATAGAGAATATATTATGATATAATTTGATTTGTACATGTTCTATTCCAGTCCATACCTACTTTTTTTTTCATTATTTCCCTTGGTATCCTAGGTCTTTAGTTTCCCCAAATGAATTTTTAAAGTTGAATTCATTTACCATTAAAATTATAGATTAACTTTGGTAAGATTTTAATTTTTATTATATTGGCACAGCCCAGACATGAGCAGTGAATATCCTTCTGTCTACATAAGCTCTTCTTTATTTTTAAGGAGCACTCTGCAATTGAGTATATACAAATATTTTTGTACTTTAGCAAATCCATCCACAAATATTTTAAACATGTTGTAGTCATTTTTAAAGGGATTTCCCTTTAAATTATTGAATCATGGAATCAGTTGATGAAATGCTATTGATTTTTGTGGGCTTATTTTCTAGCATACAACTTTGCTGAAGCTGTTAATTATTTCAATTAGTATCTTTGCTTATGCCCTAAGGTTTTCTAAGTGAATCATTATTTCAGCAAATAGGGATAGATTTATCTACTCTTTGAACATCTGTATACCTTTAATTTCTTTTTCCTTTCTTATTTCTATTGCTAGAATTTCGAGGGCTATATAATAATAGCATAGAAAGTGGGCATCTTTGTCTTCCTCTTGTTTTTATAGGGAAAGTCTTTAGTATATTCTCAATGTACACAATCCTGGCTTTATATTTTAGACAGATATCTTTTAAGATATTACAAAGGTCCCTCTAAGCCATTTTTTAAGTTTCTAGCATTCATAGCATTTGTAGCAATTGTAGCATTTGTAGGACTCATTTGAAGTGTTGTATTTTGTCAAAGACTTTTTTCTGCATTTGATGAGATAATCACAGTCATTTCAGGTATCTTTATTTTTAATGTGATTACTCATATTGATTGTTTTTTAATGCTAAATCATCTTATATCCCAGGTATAAATTCAAGTTGGTCATAATGCATAGTATCTTAGATGAATTGCTGCAGTGTGTTTGAAAGTATTTTATTTCAAATTTCTGAATCAATATTCATTAATGATATTGATCTATAGTTATCTTTTTCTTTATCCTTCCATGGTTCAAGTATTAGAATCATATTTGTTATGTGAAAGTAGTCTGATAATGTACTTTCTCAGTTTTTGAGAATTATTTGGGTACTCTCAGAAATAATTTTTCTTTAAAAATGTGCTAGAATTCACCTATGAATCCAACAGGTACTGAAGGTTTTATTTTTTTGTAGTTCCTTTACCATTAGTTCTTATTCCTTTCCTGCTATTGGATTATTTAATATCTCTATTTGGTCTTTTGTTAGTTTATATGATTTATATTTTTAATATTCTTCTTTTTCTTTTGTGTTCTCGATTTTGTTAGCATATAACTGTGCATAGCAGTTTCTGATAATTATTTTTATTTCTTCTAGTCTTTTGATTTCATCTTTTTCATTTGCTGTTTTGTTTATTTATTTTCCCCTTTTCTTTTAATTGGATTGGCTATTGCTTTATCAATTTGTTTAGTCTTTTTAAGAAAGTATTTGGAGGTGGTGACAGACCACTGAGTTGTGCTCTGCTGCTTGTTGCCACAGAATGGTTGGATGAAGCCAGGGGAAGTGTGTGCAGAGTAGAACAGCTGACTGGATCCTACAGCACAAGCCTACAGTTTGGATTGTGCTGCTCTGCCAAAGCATGGAGGTTGTTAAAGAAGGGAGTGCTAATTGGCCATGTCATGAATTATGGATTGGCATTTTCTGGTGCTAATTCATTACATTACTTCATTAGACTCTTTGTTGTCTTGGTCCAGGGAAACAGCTGCAATTACTTTGACTTTTGCACATTAGTTTTATTTTAGGGGATTGGACAAAATGTTTAGTCCAACTACATATCGTTGTTCAAGTAACGTGCAACCAATACAAAGCCTATTTAATCTCTGGCCTGAAATCACCTTAGAGCTCTATTATAGTATGGACTTTTTTGTCTTTTGGCTCATTTTGAACAAGAACTGAGGTAAAAGAAGTTTTAAAAAATGAACTTAGATTTACTTACCCTTCAGGAAACACTTGAAGTGGAAACTTTTTAAATTGGCTTTATTAATTTCAAGACAAAGAAAATAGTGTTCCCTTCTACTTGGTGCAGTGGATAACGCACTGGGCCTGGAGTTAGGAAAACCTGAGTTCAAATCCAAACTCAAACACATACTACTTGTATGATGTTGGACAAGCACTTAACCTCTGTCTGCCTCACTTTCCTTAACTGAAAAATGAGGATAATAATAGTACCTATCTCACAGAGCCATTGTGAGGATCATATGAGATAATAAATATAAAGTGATTAGCACCATGCCTAGTATGTATTAGACACTTATTAAGTGCTATTCCCTACTACTGTCATTGCCCCTCTCTGGCAACACAGAAGTACACAGAGAAGCAAGGGAAGACTTATGCGAACTGATACAAAGTAAAATAAGGCAAACCAGTATATACAATGACAGCACAGTGTAAATAGAAAGAACAACAACAAAACAATTAAAACCAAATGCTATGAAATTATAATGGCCAAGTTGCAAAGAAAAGATAAGAGAATGCTCCTTCCTACCTTTCTTTGGAAAGTGGGTGGAATTCTGCATAATGTTGACATATTTGGCTGGTTTTTGTTGAATTGTTTTTTTTTCTTTTCTTTGTTATAAAAGATAGCCCCCTAGATGTGGGTGCAGGGAGAGATATATTAAATGTAGATGAAGTAATAGCAAATGATATCTTAAAGAAAATAAAAGGTATCAGAGATGGTGGGTATGAGCATTTTTAAATGTATAAACAAACAATGAGGAGATTCAAAACAAGAACAGGAATAAAAAATAACAGGTAATTATGTGATAGGAAGAGAAGATGGACTGGTTTAGAGTGATAGTTTTTCACTGATATTCTTATGATAAAAGGAAAAAGTCAGAAAGGCCTTTTGTGCCTCTGTGTACATATCTCCCATGTCAAACTTCTAAGAAGACAAGGACAAAAGTCACACAAGATGGACAAGCATTAATGTATTGCAATATAGATCACTGAGAGAACATCAAATTACTATCTAATTACTATATATTATATAGTACTACATAGTACTATATAGTACAAATTACTATAAATTGTATCAAATTATGCCCTAAAATCTTGGCAGTAAGGGTATTTGTCAGTAAAGGAGCTATATATTTTCAAGTATAAATGTTACATGAAAATCCTCCTCTAAATTCCTACTCTTGTGTTTCAAAACAGATTGCTGACACAGACTTTTCAAAGAGTATGCCACTATTACATAAGCTATGACTCCTCAATTTGGGAGCTCTAGGAGGAAATCACCCATGAGATTTGAATGTGGACTTTAGATACAGATATTACAGGTTAAAAGGCTACAGGAGTGATTGAATATTCCAGGATGATGAGACCCCTGGTGCTAAGGTAAGTTGCAGGATAAGATAGTGGCAAGGCATGGTTTTGAAGTGCAAAATCCAGAATCATGGTCAGAAGTAGGGGAAAATACTTCTTTTATTTGGTAGTTTTGTTGTTGTTGTTATTGGAGATGAACCAAAGGAACAATGGTATCATGAAGAAACAGCGTGGTTAGAGAAGAAAGAACACTGAATCTGATGTCAGAAAGCCTTAATCTCTGACTTCCAGAGAAAGCCATTAACTTCTACTTTCCTCCATAGAAAGACAAAGACCACAGACTCCCAGGCCTCTTCCAGTTTAGAACCTCAGCATGAAAGAATATTAGTTAATTAATTAGTTGAACTAAAAATTACAGCTGGATAAGTCAAGAAATTCTTTGACCACAACAAATATAGAAATAACCATGGACTCACTGCCATGTTTTCATTGGACTGACTTACTGTCTGGTTTCCTCTGGGCTTTGATCATAGTTTTCATGACTAAGTAAATGCTGATGGAGATTATTATACAGATGCTAGCATAGAACCATTTTAATTATCTTATGCTGTTACAAGTAACCAAAGTGCATATTGTAGAGAATTCTCTTGTAGTTTCATTCATTATGATGGTTATTCAACCCTCATGTGGAAACTTCATATCATTGGTCTCTATGTACACAAAAAATACAGATTAGAATTTGGCTTAATGGTGAAATCAATAATCTCTGAGATTCCTTTCCAAGTCCAGGATCTGAGGTTTAATACTAGGAAACAAAACCAATGCAAAGAGAAGAAAAAGAAAATTCAATTCAATTTAATTAAAGGTGAGAAAAAAATCAGTAAGTAAATGGGAAAATGTTTGACCCAGGTTCTGACTTCAACATCTGTTACTATTCATTTCCACAGTACTTTTATTCATACTATTTTGTTATATTCATGAATCTAGATTATTTAAGGTTCTATTATTACATTTAACACTAACACACTAACATGATGAAAACATTAAAATATTTAATGAAATACAAAATTCAGTTGATTTAAAGAAAGCAATGTTTCACTCTCCAGGGAACAAATCTTTTCCCCTCTTAAAATGTGGAGTTTTTAGATTAAAGTTATTTATTGTTGTTTAATGTTTAATGTGTTTAATGTTGCTTAATGTGTTGCAATCTAAATCACTGAGGGAACACCAAATTATTGAGATCACAGATTCATTTGAGTATTATTGCATCAAGTTATACCCCAAAAGTTGGCAGCAAGGGTATTTGTCACCCTCAATCACTTAGAGTCATTAAAATGATTAAAAAAAATTTTTAAATCAAGAAAGTAAGTATATGGAAAGAAAAATTGGCATTGTTTTCACGTAGTGGAAGTATGAAGTAGTATAGACTAAACCAAGTATGTGACTTTAAGCCTCAAATTCTAATTGAATGTGTTCTTAATTTTATGGGATAAATCATCATGAGGCTCACCGAAACAATTGAAAGGGGAAGGCAAAAAATTTTAAGAACTTCTTAGCAGCCAGGATGGTGGAGTAGAAGAAGCATTCAGTGAACCTCTTCCAACATTCACCTCCAAGCAACTTTAAAATAATACTCAGATTGGATTCTGGAGTGGCAGAGACAACAAGGGGTCAGGGTGAGATATTCCTCTACCCCAAGACAATTTTGGAGGTTGGAAGGAGAGATAAGTCAAATGGGCATGGAGGCTGGCCTAGAGTTTACTTGGATGAAATACCAGAGATTGGACTAGATGTTGGTGATGGAAGAAGCAGCAGGACTTTTGGGAGCTCTCAAGCCAGAGATGGTAAGATGACCCATCAACTGATCAGAAAGAGATTATAGACCTCTGTATTAGCACTGGACACAGGACTGGAAGCTGTTTGGCAACTCCATTGCTTATACCCACTTTGGGGTCACAATTCAAAGGCAGAGAGAAGCATTTTCAGTCAAGAGGGAGTGGGCACCCTAAGGAAGATCATCACTTTAGGTCACAAAGGACCATGAACCCTGAGAAGCAGTATCATTTCTAGTCTCAAAGGACCAGGGACCTTATGAGCTTCCATGTTAAAGGAGCAGAGGACTTGAAATATGATATTCCAGAAGGCAAAAGAGCTAGGTTTATGACCAAAAATAATCTATTCAGCAAAACTGAGTGTGAATCCTTCAAGGGAAAAAAATGGATATTTAATGAAATAGATACTTTCAAACATTTCTGATGAAAAAACTAGAGCTGAAAGCAAAATTTGACTTTCAAATACAAAACTCAAGAGAAGCATAAAAAAGCACACATGAAAGAGAAATCATAAAGGACTCAATAAGGTCTTTATTTCATTTAATTAATTTAAATATTTAAATAATTTAAATTAAATTAAATTTAAATCAATTAAATTAATAAAGGTATTATTTAAATACCTTTATATATGGTAAGATAATATATGTAGCATCCAAGAACTTTATCATTTAGTTCAGAATACTAAAAATACAGAGGATGTGGGAGTATATTGGGATGATGAAAAAAAATGGATGAGTGAGAAAGAAGGCAACCCTGGGAGAAGGGAAAAAAAGAGGAAGAATGGAAAAAAACTATCTCACATGAAAGAAGCACCCAAGGAAGAGATTTTTCAATGGAGGTAATAATGGAAGGGTGGTGGTAAGCAATGGTTTGCCCTTACTCTCATCTAAATTGGTTAAAAAAGGGGGAGAAAAAATATATACACACACAATTAATTATAGAACTTTATCTTACCCAACAATGAATTAGGAGGAAAAGGGGATAAGACAAAGAGGAAATGATGAAAGGGAGGGTGGATAAAGGAAGACAGTGTCAGAAGTAAAACATATTTTAAAGGAAGGACAAGATAAAAAGAGAAAGATAAACAGAAGAACATAGGATGGAGGAAAATGCACAGTTAGTAACCATAACTGTAAATGTGAATAGAGTGAACTCACTCATAAAAGAGCAGCAGAGAGCAGAAGGAATTAGAAGCTAGAATCCAACAATATGTCATTTACAATCTTGAAACAGAGGTAGAAACAGTTAAAATAAGGGACTAGAACAGAATATCTTATGTTTCAACTGAAGTAAAAAAGACAGGGGTAGAAATCATAATCTCAAAGTTAGAGTGAAAATAGATCTAATTAGAAGAGATAAGAAGGAAACTACATCTTGATAAAAAGGTATCAGACAGTGATGTAATATTGATACTAAACATATATAAACCAAATGGCAGAAAGGAAAAGTGAAATGAATTATAGGAAGAAATAGTAAAACTATACTGTGGAGGACCTCAACCTTCCCCACTCAGAGTCAGATAAATATCATAAAATAAAATTTAAAAGAAGTTAAGGAGATGAATAGGATCTTAGAAAATTTAGATATGTTAGACCTCTAGAGAAAATGGAATGGGAATAGAGGACTATACCTTGTTTCAGTTGTAAATGGTACTTTCGCAGAAATCAGCCATGCATTAGGGCATAAAAACCTCATAACTAAATGCAGAAAAGCACAAATATTAAATGAATCCATTTCATATCATAATGCAATAAAATTACATTTAATGAAGAGCAATGGAAGTGTACATTAAAAGTAATTGGAAACTAAATAATCTAATCTTAAAGAATGAGTGGGGAACAAAACAAATCATACAAATTATCAATAATTTCATTAAAGAGAATGACAATGGTAAAACAACATACTAAAATTTGAGGGGATGCAACTTGGGAAAATTTTATATCTTTAAATGCTTATATCAATAAAGGAGAGAAAGAACAAGAAAATAAATTGGGCATATAACTTAAAAAAAAAACACTAGAAAAAGAACAAATTAAAAATCACCAATCAAATACCAAAAGGGAAATCTGACAATCAAAGGAGAGATAAATAAAATACTTAAACTGATACATAAAGCTAGGAGCTAGTTTTATGGGAAAAAAAAGTGGCCAATGTGAGTTAAAAAGAAGGAAACCAAATTATCAATATCAATATCAAAAACGAAAATGGTGAATGGACCACCAATGAAGATAAAATTAAAGCAATTAATGGAAGTTATTTTGCCTAATTATGTGTCAGTAAAATAGACAATCTAAGTGAAATGGGTGAACAGAAATATAAACTGCTCATATTAACAGAAGAAGAAATAGAATACTTTAATAGCCTTATCTTAGGAAAAGAAATTGAACAAGTCATCAATGAATTCTCTAAAATTAACACTCATTTTAAAAATTTGAGTTCAAAATTCTCTCAAGATGAATGATAATTTTTTACATGTCTTTGAAAAATATTTAAAATAATAAACAATAGAATATATAAAATTTATATAATAATTATTAAATAATAAAATCAATAAGAGTTTAAAAAATAAAATCTATTAAGAAGTTTAAAAAAGAACCTCCAAGTTTCATTTTTTAGGTTAATCTCCTAATGAATTTTCAGAACCTCAGATAAACTCCAGCTTAAGGCTTCCCTTAAAAAGACTCAATAGACAGCGTTCTACTTCTAGTTTACCATAAAATGCCAGTTACTTTTCTGAAAGATTGTAAATTACTAGAAGAAATTACATTAGTCATTGTCTAGTAAAAGCTCACATTTATGCAGCATTTTCATTTTTTTAGAACTGATGTTTTTCATTTTTACTTAGTCATTTCTAAATTTTCTCCTTTTTCTACTACCTATAGCAAGCATTCACTTACAACAAAGAAAAAAAGTTAATCAAAACCAACACCTTGCGCATCTGAGAAGGTAAGTCATTGCAAATCAGTTGTCTCTTTCATCTTGAAAAAGAAGAGAGAGGTGCCTTATCTCTATCACTTCTCCAAAGACAAATTTGGCCATTACAACTACAAAATATTTAAGTTTTAGTTTATTGCTCTATTTATTTACATTCATTTTTGTAGCCATTCAATATATTGCTTTCTTGGCTATGTTTATTTCTCTGCATCAGTGTACACAAGTCTACCCATGATTCTCTGCATTCTTCATATATATTTATTCTTATGAATGAGTGAATGAAAAAGTATTTATATGTCTTAGTTGTGTTTTTGTAGATCAATTCCCAGATTGATTATACATTTTCATACTATTTTGTTGGGATTTCTCTTCCTATTATTTCCTCCTGCTATTTTTTTATCGCTTTATAGAAAGACATACTGATGATTTTTAAAGTTTTATTTTTTATCTTACCATGTTACAGAAGATATTGTCTCAATTAGGTTTTTTTTGTTGCTGTTGATTACCTGTGGGTATCTTTATCTCCTCATTGCTGATATTTGTGCCTTTAATTGCTTTCTTTTGCCTCATAGCTAATGATAGCATTTTTAGCACTATCAAATAATTATGGTGAAAGAAGGCATCTTTCCTTTATTCCTTCACTACTGGGGAAGGTTGTGATATTTCTCCATAGCAAATATTTCTGGATTTTGTTATTAGCTTTACATTGTTTATAATATTAAAATGGTTCTTCTTTACCTGTATTTTTAGGGTTTTTAGTACTAAATCAATATTGAATTTTGTCATCTATTTATAATCACATGGTACAGGGGAAAGGAAGAGGAAAAAAAGCATCTACCATATGCCAGGCACTGTGCTGATCACTTTTATGAATATTGTCTCATTTGATACTCATATCAACCCCATGATTTAGGTACTATTATTATCCTCATTTTATAGTTGAGGAAGCTGAGAAAGAAATTAAGAGACCTGCCTAGGGTCACACAACTATTTCATACGTGTATTACCAGGCTTTTTTTTAAAAGAAGTATCCCTTCCATAACTTCATATGGTGCAATAATATTCCATTAAATTTATCTACCGTAACAATCTAAATGAAATGAATGCATATTTATACAAATATAAATTATGTAGATTAACAAAAGAGGAAATAGAATATTTAAGTAACTTTATTTTAGAAAAAGAAATTTAACATGCCATTAATGAACTCTCTAAGAAAAACACCCCAGGACTAGATTGGTTTACCACGCAATTCTACTAAATATTCAAGGAACAATTAATCCCAAAATTATATAAAATATTTGAAAAATATGTAAAGAAATCCTGTCAAATTTCCTCTATGAAACAAATATGGTTTTCATACTTCAACCAGGGATGTCAAAAATGGAAAAAGAAAACTATATACCAATTTCTGAAATGAATATTGATTCAAAAATTTTAAGACAATTACAATATATCACAAAGATCATATACTGTGACCAGGTGGAATTTATACAAGGATTGCAGTGCTGGTTCAAGATTGGGAAAACTATCAACATAATTGACCACATCAATAACAAAAATAAAATTATGTAAGAACATCAGTAAGTGTAGAAAAAGCTTTTGACTAAATGTAATACCCATTCCTATCTATCTATTTATTTATATTGGTGCTTTTTTTTTAGGCTATACATATACATTCCTATTAAACATATTTTCACATTACTGATGTTGGAAGTAAAAATTAGAACCAATAAGAGGAACCACCAGAAAGAGAAAACAAAACTCAACAGAAGAGATAAAAGAATAGCAATTCAACTTCCATAGCTCTTTCTTTGGATGTGCATATCATTTTCCATCAAGAGGCCTTTGGAGATGTCTTAGATTCTTGTATTGCTGGGAAGGGTTAAGTTTATCAATATTAGTTGTCACACATTGTGGCTGTTACTGTATACAATGTTCTCCTGGTTCTGTTCATTTCACTCAGTATCAGTTCATTCAAGTCTTTCTAGGTTTTTCTGAAATCAGCCTATTCATCATTTATTATAGCACAATAGTATTCCATTACATTCATATACCACAACTTGCTCAACCATTCCCCAATTGGTGGATATCCTTTCAATTTCCAATTCTTTGCCACCACAAAAAGAGCTGCTATAAATATTTTTGTACATGTGGGTCCTTTTCCCATTTGTGTGATCTCTTTGGGATATAGCCCTAGAAGTACTATTGCTGGGTCAAAGGGTATGCACATTTTGATAGCCCTTCGGACATAGTTCCAAATTGCTCTCCAAAATGGTTAGATCATTTCACAACTCCACCAACAATGCGTTAGTGTTCCAATTTTCCCACATCCTCTCCAACATTTATCATTTTTCTGTTTTGTCATGCTGGCCAATCTGATAGGTGTGATATGGTACCTCAGAGTTGTTTTGATTTGCATTTCTCTAATCAATAGTGATTTAGAGCATTTTTTCATATGACTACAGATAGCTTTAATTTCTTCATCTGAGAACTGCCTGTTCATATCCTTTGACCATTTATCAATTGGGGAATGACTTGTATTCTTATAGATTTGACTTAATTCTCTATATATTTTAGAAATAAGGCCCTTATCAGAGAGACTGGTTGTAAAAATTCTTTCCCAATTTTCCACCTTCCTTCTAATCTTAGTTGCATTGGCTTTGTTTGTACAAAAATTTTTCAATTTAATGTAATCAAAGTTATCCATTTTGCTTTTCATAATGTTCTCTATCTCCTGTTTGGTCATGAATTCTTCTGTTCTCCATAGATCTGATAGGTAAACTATTCCTTGTTCTCTCAGTTTGTTTATAGCATCAGCCTTTATATCTAAATTATGAACCCATTTTGACTTTATTTTGGTATATGGTGTGAGATTTTGGTCTATGCCTAGTTTCTGCCATACTCTTTTCCAGTTTTCCCAGCAGTTTTTTTTTCAAAGAGTGGGTTATTATCCCAGAAGCTGGGGTCTTTGCATTTATCAAATAATAGATTGCCATAGTCATTGACTACTGTATCTAAACACACACACACACACACACACACACACACACACACACACACGAAAATATAAGAATAAATGGAGTTTTTCTTAAAATGATGAATAGTTTCCATCTAAAACAAAGAGTATGCATTACCTGTAATGTGGATAAATTAAAAGCCTTCTCAATAAGATCAGGGGATGAACAAGGATGTTCATTATCATTACTATTATTCAATATTGTACTAAAAATTCAAGCTATAATATTAAGAGAAGAAAAAGAAATTAAAGGAATAAAAATAGGTGATAAGGAAACAACACCATCAACCTTTGCAGATGATATTGATAAACTTAGAGAACTAGAGAAAGTCAATTAAAAATTAGTCAAAAGTTGCAGGATATGAAATAAAAGAAAAAAAGCATCACTATTTTTACATACTACCAACAAAACCCAGCAGGAAGAGATGGAAAGGGAAATTCCATTTAAAATACCTACAGATATTTGGAAGTCTACCTACTGAGAGAAACTCAAAAACTGTATGAACACAAGTAGACAACACTTTTCACACAAATATATACAGATCTTAACAAGTAGAGAAATATTAATTGCTTATAAGTAGTCTGAGCCAATATAATAAAAATGACAATTCTACCTAAGTTCATTTATTTATTTAGTGCCATGCCAATCAAACTAACACAATTTTATTTATGGAGCTAGAAAGAATAACAAAATTCATCTTTGAACAAGTCAAGAATAGGAAGGAGAATCAATGGGAAAATGCAATACCAGATTTCAAACTATATTACAAAGTAGTAATCATGAAAACAATGCAGTACTGGCTAACAGAGTGATGGATTAGTTCAATGTATTAGGTACACAATATACAGTAGTAAATGGTCATAGTAACTGAGTGCTTGAAAAGCCCAAAGAGTGAAGCTTTGGGGGCAAGAATTTGCTATTTGACAAAAATTGCTGGGAAAAGTGGAAAGCAGTTTGGCAGAAACAAGGCAAAGACCAACATCTCACACTATATACCAAGATAATGTCAAAGTGGGCACATGATTTAGATATAAAGATTCATTTCACAAGCAAATTAGGGAAGCATGGGGGGAAAGTACCTGTTCAATGGCAAAAATTTATGAACAAACAAGAGATAGAGAGATCTATCACAGTAAGTAAAATGCTTAATCTTGATTCTATGAAATTAAAAATAATCATGCAAACAAAACTATTACAGCCAAAATTAAAAAGAAAATTGGAAACTGGGGAAATTTTTAAAGCATTTTTTCTCCTAAAGGCCTCATTTCTCAAATGTATAAGTAACTGAGCCAAATTTACAAAAAGATGAGCCATTCCCCAATTGATAAATTGTTAGAGGTTATAAACAGACAGTTTTCAGAAGAAAAAAAATCAATACTATGTATAGTCACATGAAAAAATACACTAAAACACTATTGATTAGAGAAGTGTGAATTAAAACAATTCTGAGATACCATTCTCCACTTATCAGATGGACTGAAAAATGGCAAATGCTGTAGTGGGTTTGGAAAAATTGGGGCATTAATATATTGTTGGTAGACCTGTGAACTGGTCCAACCATTCTAGAAAATAACCTGAAACTATACCCAGAGGGTTATCAAACTCTGCATATCTTTTGACCCAGAAATACCCCTACTAGGTCTATGTCCCAAAAAGATAAAAGAAAAAAAAGGATCTATTTGTTCAAAAAATATTTATAGCTGTTCTTTACATGGTGGCAAAGAAGTGGTATTAGAGGGGAACACTCATCAATTGGGTAATGGTTGAACAAGTTGCAATATATGATTGTGATGGAATAGGTTTATATGAACTGAAGCAAAGCGAATTGAACACAAGCATGACAACCTTGTATGCAGTAACAAAAATATTGTAGTGATCATCAACTGTGAAAAACACTTAGACTTGGTTGCAATTATAGCTGATGTTCCATTCACCCATATTGGGTCTGGACATAACAGTCAGAATGTCCAATATCTTGTTGGTATTAGAAATATCTTTAGGAGTTTGAGAGTCACATAGGGGTAATTTGTTGATCAGTCCTCCAAGGCCAAAGACTTTGAGAGGCTGTATAGGAATTTTCTTTAAATGTCTCTCCTAGGGCTGGAAGATGTTGGTTATTTGTGCTCCACTGTCCAATACAGAAATGTATTTTATCCCTTGTGCAACCTACCTTCCTTTAATAAGGCAATAGCTTCAAGTAGGTTAAATGATTTGCCCAAAGTCATACACAGAAAATGTGTGCCAGAAGTAGGATTCAAAGCCATGCATCTTCTGACTCCAAGTCTGGTGCTTTTTTACCCCTGCAAGTAAGGATTGTTTCATTCTTTGTGTTTGTATTTATCAGCATCATGATAACATTTGAAAAGTCCTTTGAGTATCACAACTCACAGATTCATTACATTTTGCTGCATTTTGGTTATTTTTTTTTATTTGTCAGATAATTTGGATTTAAATAGAAAAAAATAATCAAAAGCATCACTAAGAAAAGTTCATGGCATACTACCATCAGTATTATTTACAATGTATTAAGACCTGCCTTATTATTATCTAGTATGTGTCACATAGCCCTATTTTCTCACCAGCAGTTACCCTACTGAAATTCACAATGAAATTCAGTTCATGAGCACTAATTAACTTCAAACTAAAGAACAAATGTGAGACTTTGAGTGCTTTTTACTCCTCATGTCTGGGTGTTTCTGTAGAATAATTTAAAATAATCTCAGTTGTATTAAAAAGGTGTATTTTGGAGAGTTTTCTAGTTGCACTCAAATTTGCATTTTGAATTTTTTTTTGTTAGACACCTATTTCATTAATTTATTTATTTTTAGTTTTCAACATTCACTTCCACAAGATTTTGAGTTCCAAATTTTCTCCCTATCTCATCCCTCCCCCTACCCCAAGATGGCCTGCATTCTGAATACCACTTCCCCTAATCTGCCTTCCCTTCTATCTCCCCCTCCCCTTCTCTTATCCCCTTCCCCTTCAGTTTTCCTGTAGGGCAGAACAGATTTCTATACCCATTGCCTGTATATCTTGTTTCCCAGTTGCATTTGAAAACAATTTTTTAACATTTGTTTTTAAAACTTTGGGTTCCAAATTCTCTCCCTTCCTCCTTTCCCACCCACCCTCATTGAGAAGGCAACAACTCGATACAGGTTATACATGTGTAGTCATGCAAAACACTTCCGTAGTAGACTTGTTGTGAAAAACTAAGAATTTCCCTTAATCCTATGCTGCCACCCCCATTTATTCTATTCTCTCTTTTGACCCTGTCCTTCCTTAACAGTGTTTGCTTCTGATTACCCTTTCCCCTAATCTGCCATCCCTTCTATCATTTCCCTGTTCTCTTGTTCCCTCCCCACCTTTTTCTATTTTTTTTTTTTAGGCAATTAGGGTTAAGTGACTTGCCCAGGGTTACAAAGCTAGTAAGTGTCAAGTGTTTGTTCTGAGGCCAGATTTGAACTCAGGTCCTCCTGACTTCAGGGCCAGTGTTCTATCCACTGCACCACCTAGCTGTCCCATGCCCCTCCCACCTATTTTCCTGTAGGGTCAGATAGATTTCTATACCCAATTGAGTGTGTATGTTATTCCCTCCTTAAGCCAAATCCAATAAGAATAAAATTCATTCATTCCCTCTCACCTTCCCCCACTTCCCCTCCACTGTAAAAACTTTTTCTTGTCTGTCTTATGTGAGATAATTTACCCCATTCCAACTCTCCCTTTCTCATTCTCCCAGTATAATACTCTCTAACCCCTTAATTTTATTCTGCAGATACCACCCCTTCATCTTCAACTCACCCTGTGCCCTCTATCTATCTATCTATCTACCTATCTGTATGTATGTATGTATATACATATATATAATTTTTCCCTCCAACTATCTAATACTGACAAAGGTCTCATGAGTTACAAATATCATCTTTCCATGGTGAAATGTAAACAGTTCAACCTTAATAAGTCTTGAGTCTTGTATTTGAAAGTCAAATTTTCTATTCAGCTCTGGTCTTTTCATCAAGAATGCTTGAAAGTCCTCTATTTAACTGAATGACCATTTTTTCCTGTGAAGGATTATACTCAGTTTTGCTGGGTGGGTGATTCTTGGTTGTAATCCTATCTCCTTTGCCCTCCAGAATATTATATTCCATGCCCTGTGGTCCTTTAATGTAGAAGCAACTAAATCTTGTGTTATCCTGATTGTGTTTCCACAATACTTGAATTGTTTCTTTCTAGCTACTTGTAATATTTTCTCCTTGACTTGGGAACTCTGGAATTTGGCTACAATATTCCTAGAGTTTTCCTCTGGGTATCTCTTTCAGGTGGTGATTGATGGATTCTTTCAATTTCTATTTTGCCCTCTGGTTCTAAGATATCAGGACAGTTTTCCTGGATTTCTTAAAAGATGATGTCTAGGTTCTTTTTTTGATCATGGCTTTCAGATAGTCCAATAATTTTTAAATTCTCTCTCTTGGATCTATTTTCCAGGTCAGATGTTTTTCCAATGAGATATTTCACATTGTTTTCTAATTTTTCATTCTTTTGGATTTGTTTTACTGTGTCTTGATTTCTCATAAAATCACTAGCTTCCAATTGCTCTATTCTAACTTTTAAGGAAGTATTTTCTTCAGTAAGCTTTTGGACTTCCTTTTCTATTTGGCCAATTTTGTTTTTTAGGGCATTCTTCTCCTCGTTGGCTTTTTGGACCTCTTTTGCCATTTGGGTTAGGCTATTTTTTGAGGTGTTATTTTCTTCAGTATTTTTTTGGGTCTCCTTTAGCAAGTTGTTGACTTGTTTTTCATGATTTTCTTGCAAAACTCTCAGTTTTTCCTCTACTTCTCTTACTTGCTTCTCAAAATCCCTTTTGAGCTCTTCCAAGGCCTGAGACTGTTTCATATTCTTCTTGGAGGCTTTGGATGTAGGAGCTTTGGCTTCATTGTCTTCTTCTGATTGTATGTTTTGATCTTCTTTGTCACCAAAGTAAGACAATATAGTCTGACTCTTTTTGCGCTGCTTATTCATGATCCTGGCCAATTACTTGAGTTTTAAACTCTTTGTTAAGGTAAGAGTCTGCTTCCAATGTGGAAAATGTACTGTCCCAAGCTTTGGAGGTTTGTACAGCTGTTTTCAGAGATACTTCTAGGGACCTGAAAATTTTCAGTTTTTCCAAGGGGCTATGATAAGGGGCGAGGTGTTTTCTCTCCACCAGCACAAGAAGCTTCACCACATCAGCATTCCTCCTCGCACCAGGACCGCCCCTCAGAACTGTGACCCAGATCCAAGCACTGGTAAAGCAAGAGATTCCTGCCTCAGCACTGGCAAAGAGATCCCTGCAATCCCCCTCTGATCAGCCACTCGATTCCCCTCAGTCTGTGGACCAGAAGCTCAAGAAACAGCTGCAGCCCTGGGGGAAACTTAGACCTAGCTCCTTCTCTCACCACAGTCAGACTTTTCCCACTGACCTTACAAGTTGTATTTGGTGTTCGTGGGTTGAGAAGTCTGGAAACTGCCACAGCTGCCCGCTATCCAGTCCTCTGAGGCCTGCTCCAGGGTCGCTGAGGCCTGCATGCCCAAGCCAAGCTCCACTCCCAGGTTTTTATTTCTTAATAATTTCTTGAAATAGAACATCGTGTTTTGTTATTTTGTCATGTTTTTCAAGTAGTCCAATGTATCTCTCTTATATCTGCTTTTCAGGTCAGTTTTTAATATTCCTTTACAATTTCTTTTATTATTATTATTATTATTATTATCATTTACTTTGTTTCAATATTTCTTGTTTTATCATGGGATCATTTAGTTCTTTTGCGTATATTCTGGTTTTCAGAGAGTCTACTACTTGAGCAAGTTTTTCTACCTTGTATTCTAAGCTATTTATCCTTCTTGCCATTTTTGTTCCAGAATTCTAATTTTAGTTTTTAATCTCTTGCTTCATTTTTTTTCAGGCATATTTATAATCCTTGAGGTCAAGCATTTCTTTTTTGTTGAAGCTCTATTTCATTTTATTGCATAGTTACTCTATTCTTCTAGATTTACACCTGGACTTTCCTTAACACTTAGTGTTTCTTTATTTATGTTCATGATTTTCTGTTCATTTGTACACATATTTTCAGCTCATCTCTTGGTTTCAGACTCTGTGTTTAGCCAAACCTCTCCAAAACTCCAGTTATAGTTCCTGTTTAGTTTTATTATTGTGTTGGTCTAGATACTGATGCTACTATTCTAAATGAGATAACTGGTACTAGACTTCAACCTCTGCCTCAGTTGCTAGCTTCTGTCTGAATTTCCACTGTGGCTTCTGAATTCAGCCAGTCTCTGTATACTTGTGTACTTGTTCTGGCAAAATCTCAAACTAGATTTTTTTTTCTGTTGTATATGCATGATCTCCTTTGATCATAGATATTAAAATGTAAACCTTGCCACTAGAACTTTTCTTCCTCTTCTTTTGGGTCCCTTCCCTTCATTTTGATTAGAGGACCAAACTAGTGGCCTTTCATCCTCTGCACTTCATCAGCATATGCCAGTTGCCTTCTCCTTTTGTCTCTCCCCTCTTGTTCCATTGCGAGTTCTTTCTGGAAATTCCATTTTGAGAAAATGCTGGGAACTCACACACACACACACACACACACTTTAAGCTCCTTTTTGGTGTTGTCTTCTTTTATAAGAATGTAAGAATTATAAAGACAGGAACTTTCTTTTTGCTTGTATTTGTATCCACAGTGATTAACAAGGCACCTGGCACTAAATAAGTGTTTAATAGGAAAGAATGAGGGGAGAAAAGGGTGATGAGAGGGAAAGGGAAGGAGAAAAGTAAAGGGAAGAGATCAGAAATGGAATTCAAAATCCTGTAAATCCAATGCTAAGTTCAAATATTGATTCCACCTCCTTAAGAGATACTTGATGAGAGACAGTCTCTTCACTTCTCTGAGTGTCTGTTTCATCATCTGTAAAATAAGGAATTATAATACTTGTCTACCTGGAAAAGTTGTTGTTGAAATATGATTTATTATCATTATTATCTGTTTGCAGACAGAAAAAAGAGGGGAAATGATCATATATCTGTAGAAGACATATAGAAGACTGAAAAAGACATATGAAGAAGTTAGGAATACAGAGGAGTAAAGAGAGTGAGTCAAAGCCAACCCTGTAGTCATCCAACTGAGGAAATTAAGAGAGTGGAAAATTTTCAATGTGAAATCTTCATTCCACTGGATTTCAGAGTATAGTGTTCCTATCCTCCACCTCCCCAAATCCCACACAAAACATAAATTGTTCCCAAGGCAACTATAGAAGCAATTTCTCAGAAACAAAAGGGAGGCATGGTGAACCAAAGCTAGAATAAGTTGTGGTTTCCTGAAATAGTAGAATCAGTTGAACTCTATGGGTCATATCAACATAATAGTTTAAGAAATTCACTGTTAATATTTTGTACTCACTGCTTAGGGAAAAAAATAAGCCAAGACAAACTAGGATACCATCATTACTCTCCTTATCATTTCATTTGTGGTTTGGTCAAGTGAGATTATGGTCCCTTTTCTCAATTCAACTTCTCTTACCATAATCTTTCTTTTTTTTTCCTTGCTCAAGTTCCTTTTCCCTTCTTTTAGTTACTTTTTCCAGAATAATACTTTCCATTCTCCAGGTTTTATCATCCAGTTTTGGAAAGTTGGATAATAGGATAAATTCTATTCTTTCCTTGGACCTTATTACTTTCTACTTCATATTACATCAGTTTATCAGTCGCTAGACATTTGTTAAATACCTATTATATAGTATATGTGTTGTGCTAGATGCTAAGTATACAAGTATAAAAGTGAGGTAGTCACCACCAACGTGGAGCTTAAGTTCTACAAATAAATCAATACAGGATGTGGGCAAAAAATGTGCAGTGATGAGAATAGGGTGCACTAATGAATGGAGAAATCAGTAAAGTCTCCATGGACTCACTGGCTTGGGGAAGCTAGGGAAGAAAGAGGGAGACAGAGTATACACATGGTGGACTTGACCTTGCTTAGGTATTCTAGGGGAGCAGAAAAAAAGTCTGTCTATGAGAGAAAAGAGAGACTGACACCAAGAGTTGGAATCTTGTTTGAATATGTTAGGACTTAGGACTGAGACTCCTTCCTCCTAGAGGTTACAGGCTTCAGTTGCATTTGAAAGACTATCGCAGTAACCCAGGTGAAGGTTTCACTGAGTCTGAAGCTACTGATGGTGGAAACTAGGAAAGACAAAGGAGTGATTTGTCTAGTAGAGAAGAGATTGGGGGCCTTACAGTGTCAGAGGTGTGAGTTGCCTTGGCCACATGTGTTACTTATGTAATGAACTCTATGCTAGTATACTCTCTCTCTCTCTCTCTCTCTCTCTCTCTCTCTCTCTCTCTCTCTCTCTCTCTCTCTCTCTCTCCACAAGTCTCCTCTTCCCACTAGCATTACAGGCATTTGTAGAAGAATATGAGCCAGGTTAATGGCTCATTTTGTAGCTGTTTTGTAGCTATTATGCTTACTACACAATTTTATTGAATGTCTTCTCTTTGAGCTAATTGTGTCCTCTGGATGACTTTCAAGGAAAGCACATCTACGCGCCCATTACTTTGTTCCTGGGGTCTCTCTGAGGGACTATACCTGAAAGTGTGAATTTAGGAATAGGATGGTAGACCCAGAACAAAGTTTCCCATAGAAACAATGTTATGAGATCAAAATAAAAGCTCTCAATTTATCAGTCGGGTTGGACCTCAGATAGCTATTAGGAGGAAATCAATCTGAATCAAATAATTAACACATAATGATAACAATAATTATACACACATATATATTTATTTAATGCTTTACAGTTTACAAAACATTTTCCTCAGAACAATCATCTAAATGAATGAAGCATTTCTCAAGCACTTACTATGTTTAAAGCACTGTGCTAAGAGCTGGGGATACAAAGAGAAAAGCAAGACTATCCCTGTTCTCTTGAGCTCACATTCAAATGAGGGTGACAACATATTTAGAAAGTTCAAGTTATAATTTGATAGAATAGTCCCATAGTCCTTGGATGTATAGGAAAAAACAATGCAATTATTATTACATTTTATTATTATTATTATTTTATATTTCAGGAAACCACAACTTATCTAATTATTATTATATTTTAAAATAATGTTATTCTAGTTTTTATAAATAAGAAAAAATGAGACTCAAATGCCTTACATAAGACTATCTAGCTAAAAAGTGGAAGAGCCAAGATTAAAAGTCAGGTTTCTGAATGTCCAGTTATAATAGGAGTAAGATTTATTCCACAAAGGTGAGGTAGTTTTTTCCCTATGAAGGTAATAACCAGTCCATGGGATTAAGACTTGAACCATTGACACAGGAGTCACAACTCTTCAGAACTCCATGATGCCATATGACTAGATATCCTCATCTGACCAGGCACACCAGTGTGGCAAAAGTAGGGGTGAAGGAAGGAAGGAATACATATGTGTTAAGACCTACTATGTGCCAGACACTGTGCTAAAGCACTTCACGAATGTTATTTTATTTGATTCTCACAAGAACCCTGAGAGGTGGATGCCATTACTATCCACATTTTACATTTGAGGAAACTGAGACAGACAGAGGTTAAGTGACTTGCCCTGGGTCCTATAGCTAGTAAGTGTCTGAGGCCAGATTTTAATTCAGAGCATCTTGACTGCAGGCACAGCACTCTCTCTACTACACCATCTAGCTGATTGGGGAACAGCTTTCACCTGAATAAAGCTATATTCTTGCTGAATATTGTTTCCCAACATCCTTTCCATACTTTTATTAAGTATACTTCTTTCTGGGAAATGTTAGATGATCTACGAGTGTCTCACTCTGGTCCAGTCCCAAGTTTTAACTGGTAGGTCAGCTTGAGTCAGGCCTAGTCCAAAGTATTTGCTACTACTAGCAGAAATTAAATTGAAAGTGGCTTACCTCCTTGTTGAAATGGATGAAAAGTGATACAGATAAAAGTGAACCTCAGGTGATTATATGGTCAGTACTGGAACCAGCAAACTACTGCAACCTTTCTTCTGGTCACTTTTAGGTAGTTCTCTTAATGGGACATGGAGGGGGGTCCTACACTTATTCAATGAGGTATGATTGAGGAGTTCTCAAGGAGGCTGACATGGTATAAACATACTACCAGGGTCAACATTCCATGGTTGTTGTTAACAGTCCTAGAAAAGCTGGATCTCTTAGCCTTAGAGTTCCAATGGCTTGTGAATCTCAAAGAAGACTTATTTTTGCAAAGCCAGTTAATTAGAGACCTGGAAAGGGACTATCCTTTGCTTGTTTTAGGTGGATAATACAGGGAGCTATACATATTTGACATAATAAAATGACTTCCTTTTGCAGCCAGATCCAATGAGGGTCAATGGAAGTGGAAGATGGTCTACTAGTGATTAATTTCATTGTGTCCCAAATTTGAACCCATGAACTATCTTGAGTCAAGTTTGACCCAGAATATGGGCTCAAGATTTTTCATACTGCACTGTGCTATATCCCTTAACACTGGAAGTAATGAGAAAAATGAGACTTTTACTTTTTTTCTGTCTAATTTTTGGGATCTAACTTTCCCTTGGCAAAATAGTGACTTTTCTTTTCAATTTACAAAATATTTAATTAAAAACCTCCTGAAAAATTCATATCACATTCTATAGGTATAATTAAACAACATCTTGATGGTTTAAGTATAAATGAAAGAGAAACATATGAATTGAATTCAACACCAAGTACATGTTTTGAATGACGGAAAAAGCAGTTGGCAAATTGTGCTTTGGATTTTATTCAGAACACTTGGTAAGTGTCATTCAGGATGTTCAGCATAACCCAGAAAGGCGTGAGTTCACCTTATCCTCCTTCCAAGAGAGAGCTGGAATTTCATTCACTTTCAAAGACACCTCAGTTGTGGGTTTTTTCACCTTACAGAGAATGGGCTTGGCATGACTTGAAAATTCCTTCCACTTTAGGTTCATATGAGCACTATGTTCTGGCATTGCAAGAGTAATCTAATACAAAATGACATCAAATTTGGGAAAACTCACCCATCATTTTTCCTGTACACTTTTTTTTTGGAATGGTTGTATAGTTGTTTTTTTCCAAAATATAATCCAAACCAATTTTATCTCTTCAGTGAACTGTGAGAGAATGGTTAGGGAAAAGTAAATTGGAATGCTCTCAGAATATAAGGCATTTCATGAGAGGTAATAGGGAGGAATGCCATGAAATCAGGAAGACCTGGGTTCAGGTCCAGCATTTCCCACATAGTAACTATATAACAGTGCCAAGCCAGTGAACCTCTTAGTGCTCCAGACAGGGAGGTGCCACATATGCCCCCACCCTCCCTGAATTCCCTCCACACACATATACTGATGAAATCACAGGTCTAGGACAAAAAAAAAAACTACCAAGCATTTCACCAGTGACATACTTGTCTGTCTCTATTCCATTCCCTTTCAATGTCTGAGCGATTCACAAGATGGAAATTTTTTTGTGGTTATTTTTAATAACCACTTTTTTCTGAACTGGATAATATTCATTTGCTAAAGAATTTTATGATTCAATCCAAACTCCACCCCCAGTGTTCCAGTCAAAGAAGAAAATCTAGTAGCTAGTTTGTGCTCCTCCAAGACAAACTCTTACTTCTAAATAAGTAATGAGAGAAGCTTCCATTTGTTTTTGAAACGGTGTGCATATGTGAAAATTGCTTAGAATTGTGGAATGTTAGTACTTGAAAGGGATGAAGTATTCCATGCCCCTCCTTTTACAGTTAAAGAAAATGAGCTTAGACTTGACTAAGGTGACATAGCTAGACTAGTCACCTAGCAGGGCTTCAATAGAAGGAAAATGAATCTGAAGTGCAGGAGGGGAAACTTCATCTTTATCAAGAAGTCAAAGATTAGAAGAAAGGGAAAAAAGGATAAATATATACTTGATACTAAAAATGAGTTTGAAGCTCTCCCTGAAGAATCAGAACCTCTGAAAAAGAAGTAGCAGCTTGCCTTCCAAAGAATAATCTAATAAGCCCACAGAGGCTGTCAGGTGAGAAATCATCCAATAAGAGTAGGATGAAGAATCAAAAAGTGGTGGTACTTAGTGATTACTGGCTCAGATGTACTGAGGAAGCTATTTGTTGGCCTGATAACAACAATATAGGGCTAAGTCATCTTCCCAGGTAATGTCTGAACAACATAACAGAGACCTTCCCAAGATTTAGAAAAATTAATAACTTCTACCTAATTCTGGTAATTCAAGTGGGCACAAATGATATTGCTAGAAAGAGCCTATAAAGTTATTCTAGAAATTATGAAATTATAGGCAAGAAACTGAACTAAAAATCATAGAAACACAGGTTGTATTCATCTCAAAGCTACCTATTGAAGATGTTAGGTGGACGGAAAAAAAATTGATTTGGAATATGCATGTGATGAGGCCCCAAGTGTAGTGAGGTCCCCTAAGTGTACTGAGTACCATGCCCTACATGTAGCATGGGGGTGTATTGGAGTGGCTCCAAGGGAGGCAGAACAGATATCTGTAGCCTCTTCTTCCCCCATCCTTTTTCCAGGGAGGCTTTGATTTCTACCAGGAAGGGAAGCAGGAGGTTGGGGCTAGAAGTTCAGCCTTCTGGCTCTCTTCAAAAAGAGGAGCTAACAGGCTAGAATTACATCTTGTTAGCCTTATCTTGTTAGCCTAACATAAAAAATCAGGTTCAAGCTAGCTTGTGATTGTTGTTTTATTATTGGGAGAAAAGAGGACCTCAAGTCTTATATCCCCCTTCCCACCAAATACCAGGTCCACAATGGACACACTTAGTAAATAGCAAATAAGCACATTTATTTAAATCATAACAAAACATAAATCAAGAAATGTATACAGAAAATATATACCAAGCCAATATAGTGTGAAGGACCTCTTTGATTAGGAAGGAAGCAACTCAGTTCAACCAAGAGTCTTAGATCTCACCCAAGGGCAAGTTTCTCAAAGTTTTTGGTTTAGCAAGCTGGTTCTAGGGACATGATAGAGACTGACAGCTTCTCTCACATCTTCCCTTTATCAGTCTCAAGAGGGGTTGACTTCATCCATCTTCTTTCTCAAAGCTGGAAGCCAGAAGTGCCCTGAAACAATGCAGTACTTTAAGCAACTCAGCAATTTAAAGAGAACACTGAGAAGACTGAAACTAAACTGTGGAGAACTCCTATCTCACCAACTCCACCCTCCCTCTTCTGCAAGAGAGGGCATTGATCTCCACCCATAAGGAGAGAGTCCTATACAAATGGGCTTTGGGACAGGAATTACATTCATAGTTGGCTGAGAAGAGATGATAGAATTTTTTTAATAACCTTTTTTTTTACCAAATGCATGTAAAAAATATTAACATTCATTTAAAAAAATAGTTCTAAATTCTCTCCCTCTCTCCTTCACACACCCCTTCCTTGAATTTATAGGTTATTTGATATAGGTTGTACATGTACAATCATGTAAAAATATTTCCATATTTTTCATGTTTTGAAAGAAAACATGCAAAAATATAAAATTGAAAATATCATGCTTCAATCTGCATTATGACCCCATAATTCTTTCTCTGGAGATGGATAGTATTTCTTAACATAAGTCTTAGAATTGTCTTGGATCATTATATTGCTTAAAATAGCTAAGTCATTCACCATTGATCATTATACAGTATTACTGTAACTATGTACAATGTTCTCCTAGTTCTGCTCACTTCACTCAGCATCAGTTCATGCAAGCCTTTCCAGGTTTTTTTATGAAAGCATCCTGCTCACCATTTCTTGTAACACAATATAGTATTCCATTACAATCATATACCACAACTTGCTCAGCCATTCCCCAATAGATAGTCATCCTCTCAAATTCCAAGTCTTTGCCACCACAAAAAGAGCTGCTATAACTATTTGTGTACAAATAGATTCTTTTCCATTTCATTTTGATCACTTTAGACTATAGACCTAGAAGTAGTATTGCTGGATCAAAGGGTATGCACAGTTTTGTCACCATTTGGGCATAATTCCAAATTGCTCACCAGAGTGGTTGGATTAGTAGACAACTCCACCAACGGCGAATTTTCTCACATCCCTTACAGCATTTATAATTTCCTTTTCTGTCATATTAGCCAATCTGAGAGATCTAAGGTGGTAGCTCAGAGTCGTCTTAATTTGTATTTTTCTAATCCATAGTGATTTAGAGCATTTATTTCACATGATTGTAGACAGCTTTGATTTTTTCATCTGAAAATTGCTCATATCCTTTGACCATTTATCAATTAGGGAAAATTTTTTCTTCTTCTAAATTTGACTCAATTCTGTATATAATTGAGAAATACAAATTTTATTAGAGACAATTGCTGTTAAAAATAAAAAACTTCCCCAGCTTTCTGTTTTCCGTATAATTTTGACTGCAATTGATTTTGTTTGTACAAAACCTTTTAAAGTTTAATATGATCAAAATTAATAATTTTTACATCTCGTAATGTTCTGTCTTGTTTGGTTATAAATTCTTCTTTTATCCACAGACAGAAAAACTATTCCATGCTCCCCTAATTTGCCTATCCTATCATCTTTTATGTCTGAACTATGTAGCTATTTTGACCTTATCTTGGTATACAATGTAAGACATTAGACTATGCCTAGTTTTTGCCAAATTGTTTTTTGATTTTCCCAGCAGTTTTTGTCAAATAATAAGTTCTTATCCCAAAAGTTTGAACCTTTGGGTTTGTCAGACTTTAGATTACTATGATTATTTACTACTGTGTATTGTGTACCTTATGTGTTCCACTGATTCACCACTTTATTTCTTAGCCAGTAACAGAATGTTTTGAAGATTACCACTTTACAACACAGTTTGAGGTCTGATATGGCTAGGCTACTTTCCTTCACATTTTTTTTTCATTAATTAACTTGATATTCATTGTTTTTCCAGATGAATTTTGTTATGTTTTTTTCTAGTTCTATAAAATATTTTGGTAGCTTGGTTGGCATGGCAACTGGATAAGTAAATTAATATAAGAAGAATTTTCTTTTTTATTATATTGGCTCAACCTATCAATGAACAATTAATATTTTTTTCCAGTTGTTTAGATCCGACTTCATTTGTGTGATGTGTTTTGTAAATGTGTTCATATAGTTCCTGGCTTTGTCTTGGCAGAGGGACCCCCAAGTATTTCACATTGTCTACAGTTATTTAAATGGAATTTCTCTTCCTATTTCTTATTGCTGGACTTTGTTGGCAATATACAGAAATGCTGATGATTTATTTAGGTTTATTTTGTATCCTGCCACTTTGCTAAAATGGTTAATTCTTTCAACTCATTTTTTAATTGATTCTTTGGAATTTTCTAAGTATACCATCATACCATCTGCAAAGAATGACAGTTTTATTTCCTCATTGCCTATTCTAATTCCTTCAATTTCTTTTTCTTCTCATATTGCTATAGTTAGCATTACTAGTACAATATTGAATAACAGTGGTGGTAATAGGCCTCCTTGCTTTACCCCTTATCTTATTGGGAAGGCTTTTAGCTTATCTCCATTGAAGATAATGTTTGATGACGGTTTTAGATATATCATTACTTATCATTTTAAGGGAAGCTCCATTTGTTCCTATGTTCTCTAGTGTTTTCAATAAAAATGGGTGTTGTATTTTGTCAAAAATTTGTCTGCATATATAAAGATAATCATGTGACTTATATTGGTTTTTACTATTGATGTCGTCAATTATGCTGATAGTTTTCCTAACATTGAACCAGCCCTGAATTCCTGATATAAATCTCACCTGGCCATAGTGTATGGTCTTTGTGATATATTGCTATAATCTCCTCTCTAGAATTTTATTTAAATTTTTTGCATCAATTTTCATTGGGGAAATTGGTCTACAGTTTGTTTCTTTTTTTTCCTCTGTTTTTACTCTTCCTGTTTTAGGTAAAACACCATATTTGTGGCATAAAAGGAATTCAGTAGGACATTTTTTAATCTTTTTTTCAAATAAGTTATTAGTATTATAATTAACTTTTCTGTAAATGTTCAGTAGAATTCACTTGTGAATCCATGTAGCCCTAGGCATTTTTTTGAGGAATTAATTAGTAGCTTGTTCAACTTCTTTTTCTTTTTCTTTTAACAGTATTTTTTTCCAATTACATAAAATGACAAATTTTAACATTCACTTAAAAAAATTTTGAATTCCAAATTTTCTCCGTCACTCACTCACACTTCCCCTTTGTAAGACAGTAAGCAATTTAATATAGGTTATACACACACATGCACACACACAAATACATACATGCATGCATATAGACATGCCATCATGTAAAACATATTTACATATTAATCATGCTGTAAAAGAAGAAACAGACCAATAGAAAAAAAATTAAGAAAGTGAAAATAGTGTGCTACCGCATTCAGACTTCATTGGTTCTTTCTATGGATATGAATAGCATTCTTCATCATGAGTCCTTTGGGATTGTTTTGGATCATTGTATTGCTGCAAACAGCTAATTCATTCAGAATTGATCATCTAACAATGTTGCTATTACTAGATATAATGTTCTCTTGATTCTGCTCACTTCACTTTGCATCAGTTCATGTAAGTCTTTACAGGTTTGTTTGTTTTTTTTTCCCAAAATCCACCTGCTTGTCATTTCTTATAGCACAATAGTATTCCATTACATTCATATACCACAACTTATTTAGCCATTTCAAGTTGATGGACATCCCCTCAATTTCCAATTCTTTGCCACCGTAAAAAGAGCTACTATAAATATTTTTGTTCAAGTAGGTCCTCCCTCAACTCCCACCTTTTTTAATCTCTTTGTGGTACAAATCTAGTAGTGGTATTACTGGATCAATGAATATGCACTGTTGTATAGCCCTTTGCGCATAGCTCCAAATTGCTCTCCAGAATGGTTGTCAATTTCTTTTTCTGAGATGAGGTTATTTAAGTATTCTATTTACTGTTTCATTAATCTGAGTGATTTAAATTTTTGTAAATATTAATCTATTTCACTGAAATTATCAGATTTTTGGCATATAATTTGGCATATAATTGTTTTAATTTCTTCTTCATTGGTGGTGAATTCACCCTTTTCATTTTTAATATTGATAATTTGGTTTTCTTTCTTTTTTTAATCAAATTAACCAATAGTTTATCTATTTTTTTCATAAAATCAGTTCCAGTTTTACTTATTAGTTTGATGATTTTCTTACTTCCAATTTAGCTATCTCTGCATTGGTTTTCAGGATTTACAATTTGGTGTTTAATTGTGGATTTTTAATTTTTTGTTCTTTTTCTAGTTTTTTTTAATTGCATGCCCAACTTATTAATCTGTTCTATTTTTATTTTATTGACATAAACCTTTAGAGATATAAATTTTCCCCTAAGTACTACTTTGACTGAATCCTATAAATCTTAGTTTGCTCTTTAATGAATTATTTATTGTTTCTATGGTTTTTCTTTGATCCACTCATTCTTTAGGATTAGATTATTTACTTTCCAATTAATTTTTAATTTATGCCTTAATTCATGATCTGTTTTGGTGTACACATCACATTCCACTTAGAAAAATGCATATTCCTTTCTATGCCCATAATTTCCCCCCCACCAGAGGTCTATACTTGACTTTTTAAAAATTCTATTCATCTTCTTCTTTCTTGTATGCTCTTTTTATTAGATTTATCTAGTTCTGAGACAGAAAAGTTAAGATCCCCCACTAGTATAGCTTTGCTGTCTATTTCCACTTGTAACTCATTTAACTTTTCCTTTAAGAATTTGGTTGTTATACCAATGGGTGCATATATGTTTAGTACTGGTATTACTTCATTGTCTATAGAACCTTTGAGCAAAATTTAGTTTCCTTGTTCATCTCTTTTAATTAAATCTATTTTTGCTTTTGCTTTGTCTGATATCCCTGTCTTTTTTAACTTCAGCTGAAGAAAAAGTTTCTACTCTAGCCACTTATCTTAACTCTGTGTGTGTCTCTTTGCCTCAGCTGTAAAGCAACATACTTTTCATTTCTGTTTTTTAATCCACTGTGCTATTTCCTTCCAGTTTATGAGTGAGTTCATCCTATCCACATTCACAGTTATAATTACTAACTATATATTTTCTTCCATCTCATTATTCCCATTTATACCTCTCTCTCTCTCTCTCTCTCTCTCTCTCTCTCTCTCTCTCTCTCTCTCTCTCTCTCTCTCTCTCTCTCTCTCTCTCTCTCTCTCCCCCTCTGTCTTTCTCTCTCTCCACCCTGTCCCTCCTCAAAAAGTGTTTTGCTTCTGACCATTACCTCTCCTAATCCACCCTCTGATCTATCAGTCCCTCCCTTCTATTATCTCCTTCACCTACTTTTCTATATGGTAAGATAGATTTTTATACCCAATTGAGTATATATTATTCCCTCTTTGAGCCAATTCTGATGAGAGTAATTAGTTGAAGCATTGCCCACCATCTCCCATCTTCCCCTTCACTATAATGTCTTCTTCATGCCTCTTTTATGTGGGATAATTTACCCCATTCTATCTCTCCCTTCCCCTTCTCCCAGTGTGTCCCTCGTTCCCACTCCTTAATTTTATTTTTTAGATAATTATCCCATTGTATTCAACTCATGCCAATGCCCTCTGTCTATGTATACTTCTTCTAACTGCCCTAATAATGATAATGTCTTTAGAAGTTACAAGTATCATCTTCCTATGTAGGAATATAAAAAGTTTAATCTTATTGAATCTCTTATGTTTTCTCTTTTCCATTTACCTTTGTGTACTTCTCTTGAATATTCTATTTGAAAATCATTTTTTTTGGTTCAACTCCGGTCTTTTCATCAGAAATGCTTAAAAGTCCTCTATTTCATTGAATATCCATTTTTTTCTGTGAAAGATTATGCTCAGTTTTGCTGGGTAGGTGATTCTTGGTTATAATCCTAGCTCTATTTGCCTTCCATAATATATTCCAAGCCCTCTGATTTTTTAAATGTAGAAGCTGCTTAATCTCGTGCAATCCTAATTGTCACTCCACGATATTTGAATTGTTTCTTCCTGATTGCTCACAGTATTTTATCCTTGACCTATGAGCTCTGGAATTTGACTGTGATATTCCTGGACTTTTTTTTCATTTTGGGATCTCTATAAGGCAATGATAAATGGACTCTTTAAATTTCTATTCTACCCTCTGTCTGAGGACATCAGGGAAGTTTCCTTGATAATTTCTTGACATATGATGTCTAGGCTCTTTTTTTTTATCATGTCTTTCAGGTAATTCTTAAATTATCTCCACTCAATCAGTTTTCCAGGTCAGTTGTTTTTTGAATGAGATGTTTTAATTTTCTTCTATATTTTAATTCCTTTTATATTGTTTTGTTGTTTCTTGATGCGTCATGAAGTCATTAGCTTCTACTTGCCAAATTCTAATTTTTAAGGAATCATTTTCTTCAGTGAGCTTTTGTACCTCCTTTTCCATTTGCCCAATTCTACTTTTTAAGGAATTGTTTTAATTGGTAAATTTTTGTACATCTTCATCCATTTTTTGCTTCCTTTACCAAGCTGTTGACTTTTCCCCATGATTTTCTTGTATCACTCTCATTTCTTTTCCTAAATTTTTTCTTCTACTGCTCTTATTTTATTTTTACAAAATTTTGAGCTCTTCCAGGAGTTCTTTTTTGGCCTGACACCAATTCACATTTTCCTTCTAGGGTTTGCATGTAGCCATTTTGATATTGTTGTTTTCTTTTGAGTTTGTGTTTTAATCTTCCCTGTCACCATAGTACCTTTCTGTAGTTAATTTCTTTTTGTTTTGTTTTGGTTTTTGGCTCATTTTTCCAGATTATTTCTGGACTTTTAATGCATGTTAAAGTTTTGCTCTGTTTCTGGGATATAGGGGTCACTGTTCCAAGTTTCAGGTTTTTCTTGCTGCTGTTCTTGCAGCTAATTATAGGGACCTTTAAGTTTTTGGTTTTTCCAAGGTGGTATGATCTAAGGAGAGCTATATTCACTGTTCTCCTGGCCTGTGGTCTGGTCTGGGATGACCACAAGTATTCTTTTCTGCTCTTGACCTGTGACCAGGATCCTTGCTGCCCTACAGCCACACACTCTAGAATGCTAGTGCTCCTCTCCGTCCTAGGACTGTAATGTGGGTCTGTGACCCAGATTCTCATTTGGGCCATACAACAGAGTCCTCCACCCCATACCAACAAAGTAATATCTTTCTGAATGGTTGTCTATCCCCTTTACTATCTATGCACTGAGAGCTCCAGAAGTTGCTGTTACTGCTTCAGTTACTCCAAGTTCTGCACTGGCTTGTTCAGGGAGTGGGAATCTGCTGTTGCAGTGCTGGAGTACTGCCTGTTTCTGGCTTGCCCAGGCTACCTGCATTAGCCTTGACTCCAACTCTCATTTCAGTGAGACAGACCTTTCCTGTCAGCCTTCTAAGTTGTCTTCGACTGGAAAAAATTGTTTCATCCCATCGTTTGTTGGGTCTGCTGCTCCAGAATTCATTTTGAGGCATTATTTTAAAGTTGTCTGGAGGAGAATTTGGAAGAGCTCAGGTAAGTTCCTAATTTACTCTGCCATCTTGGCTCTGGGATGAGATTCTTGAACAAGAATAGAATTAAATCTAATAAAGGCTGATAAGAATTCATTGCTATATTTATTACAGATCTAATGGAAGAGATTTAAAAACAAGGATAGTAAAGGGAGAAAGGTGTACATACATATACAATAAGCTAGATAAACTAAGATAGTTACAATAAACAAAGAATAGTTGTTAACACACTCAAAAGTTCATAGGAGACAAAAACCAAGAAAAGAGTCACAAGTACCACCAATGACCTTGGACACCCATATACAAATGCCTTAAATTTAGGTCACAAGAAAGTGAGGAAATATTAAACTGAGGAATATCATTGAAACTTTGTATGATGAAACCTGGGACTGAAATATGATTCTGGAGGGGCATAACATTATTCAAAAGAAATAAAATATATAAAAGGGCAGGGAGTGGTGGAGCATTGTACATCAGGATGGAAGATATAAACATACATGTATACATACATACATACATACTTACAGAAGATAGTATCTTAAGTGAGGAACTGCAGAAACCAGAGGAAATATGGTAGGAAATATTTGAGTGAAGATCAATGGAGAGTGAAATAAGTGATTTTTACATCAAAAGATGCTACAGAGCACCTGAACATTAAGAAAAACTAGAAGTGGGGTTAGTGAAACAGGCAAAAAACCTAGTACAGAGGCATAATATAATGATGAAATATTTCAATAAAAAAGTGTCTGCTCCAGCTCTGTCTATCTTTTTCTCTTATACTCTCATACTCTCTCTCTCTCTGTCTCTCCCTGTCTCTCTCTCTCTCTCTCACACACACACACACATACACACATACACTCAACTTATTGACTTGTCACAATGAAAAATTCTTTTTGACATCCTTCAAAAAGTAGAGGAACCAACAAGTGAAAATTCTTTGCTAGATTTCATTCTCACAAACCAACAAACTGGCTATTTGTGTGGAAATAACTGCATATTTGAGGATAAATGACCACTCTATTCTAGAGTTTATGATAGAAGAAGGTAAAGGTAAGCATAGAGTGTCAAGAATCCTTGATTTGGAGAGAATAGATTTTAAGGTACCAGATAAGTTGGGCAGTAGGTAGCACATTGGACCTGGAGTCAGGAATACCTGAATTCAAATCCAGCTTTAGATACTTACTAACTGTGTAATCCTGAGCAAATCACTTAACCTTTGTCTACCTCAGTTTCCTAATCAATAAAATTGAGACAATAATAGTACCTACCTTCAAGAGTTGATACAGTATAAAAGAGAAAATACTTGTAAATCTCTTTGCAAACTTTAAGGATTAAATAAAAGCTAACTATTGATAATGATGATGAAGATGATGATGATGATGATGATGATGATGATGATGATGATGATGATGTGAAGAGGAAAATAGAGAGGATACTGTTCTACATGGGAAACTAGAACAGGAGATATGGGATCTTTTCAAGAATGAGATTTTAAATTTTATTATTTATTTATTTTTAACAATTTTTTTTAAATTTTGAGTTCCAAATTCTTTTCTTACCTGCAGCTCCTCTCCAACTCACTGAGAAATCAAACAGTTTGATATCAATGTGAAATCAAAATGATATTAGTGTAATATATATGTGAAAATGTAAAACATTTCTATATTAGCCATGTCAGAAAAAAGCAAGAAAAAGAAAGAAAGAAAGTTAGACTTCAATTCACATTCAGTGTTCAACAGTTCTCTTGTTGGAGGTGGATAGCATTTTCCATCCTAAGTTCTTTGGTATTGTCTTAGATTATTATACTGATCAGCTAAATCTTTCACACAGTGTACAATAATCTCCTGGTTCTACTCACTTCATTTTGCATCAGTTCAAATAGGTCTTCCCAGGTTTGAACCATAATATTCTATTGCCATTATATACCACAACCTGTTCAGCCGTTCCCCAATAGATGAGCATCCTCTCAGTTTTCAATTATTTGCCATCACAAAAAGCATTGTTACGAATATTTTTGTACATATACGTTCTTATCTTTTTTCTTTTTATCTCTTTGGGATACAGACTTGGTAGTGGTATTTCTAGGTCAAGGGGTATCATTTCATAGCTCTTTGGGTATAATTCCAATTTATTCTCCAAAATGGTTGGATCAGTTCACAATTCTACCAACAGTTCATTAGTGTACCTATTTTCCCATATTCCCTCCAGCATTTGTAATTTGTGATAGGTATGAAGTGATACCTCAGAGTTATTTTAATTTTGTTGTTGTTTTGTTGCTGAGTCATTTCAGTTGTGTCTGACTCTCCATGACCCCATTTGGAATTTTCTTGGCAAAAACACTGGAGTGGCTTGCATTTTCCTTCTTAAGCTCATTTTACAAATGAGGAAACTGAGGCAAACAGGGTTAAGTGACTTGCCCAGGATCACACAACTAGTAAGTGTCTGAGGCCAGATTTCAAATCAGGAAGATGAGTCCTCCTGACTCCTGGTCTAGTGCTCTATGCACCATAGCATCACCTAGCTGCCCCATGTTTGAATCCCACTTCTGCCACATATTTGCTTTGTGCTCCCTTGGAAATCTTCAGTGCTCCAGACACCTTAGAGTTGAATACATTAGGAATTTATCTAATTCATCTTAAATTCAAGATTCCAATAAATTCATTAGATATTATTCTTATGAGTTAAAATGTTCCTATTCCTGTCCATCTGTTGATGCACAGAATTTCCATTAGTTGGGGAACAATGTGTGAAATTGCATTTCCTTGTTGAAGAGATACAAATACAAAGTTTGCTGCCACCTTCTCTGTGTTACCCTATCAACATTTTCTATCAACCTTTCCTAATTCTCACCCTTACTGAGTACTTTATCCCACTAGTCCATACACTTTACCATAGCATAAATTTCTAGGCTTTGATATCATGCACCAACTGAATAGCATTTCTACAAGATGGAGAAGCAAATGCCCTTCTTCTTCTCATAGCCAGTTCCCTGTCAATTCAAAGTCTCTCTTGCTCCTGCTATTACTTCCTGTATTGTTGAAATTGATGTAGGGAGCTACAAATTTAACTATCACTTACTTACCTAGTGATGTAATCCCCTGTCAACTAGGCAAACTTTCAACAATATTTTTCTACTCAGCTCTTTCTGGAATAGAGTGTTCTTATGCAAGGACAAAGATAATACCTTTATTTCTACAGCATTCTGCCCCAGTATTACATCATCAGGAAGAGGCTAATTCTATGTAGATAAGGTAAGTGATGAGGACATAGTAAGAATTAATAAATATTTGATTGATGTGAATTCAGTTCTGGGGTCATGTGTAAGAATAATAGTGAAAATTTTGAGTTCATTCAAAGGAAGGAAAACAGGATAGTAAAGGAAATTTGAAACAATGACATGAAAAGATTGATTGAAGGAACTGAGGATATTTAGTCTGGAGAAGAGAAGATTGGGGATGGGGCTAATAATTGTTTTCAACTGATTTAAGAGATGTCATTTGTTTGATAACAGAGGATGGAACTAGAAGTAGATCAATAGAGAAATATTATAGGAGCCATATCATATCCCAGTAAACTTCTTAATAATCAGTTATTCCAAGGTGAAATGGGCTATTATGATAATAATAAGTAAAAATGAGCAAAAAAATAAAAAAAAATTAACAAAGACTTATTGACACCTTGTAGGAAATATTATAGTAGGGATTCCTGCACAGATCCTGGTTATTTTAGATGGCATCTGAAATCCCTGATAACTGTGTGATTCTGTGTGGATAAAGTGAAAATGATATAATAATAATTGATGAAGGATGAAGAAAGGAAACAAATATTTTTTTAAGTGCTTACTCTGTGCCGCACTAAGTACTTTACAAATTTTATCTTATTTGATCCTCACAAAAACCCTGGAAGGTATATGCTATTACTATTCTTCTTTTATAGTTGAAGAAACAAGCAGGCAGAGGTTAAGTGATTTGCTCAGAGTCACACAGGTTCAAAGCCAAATTTGAACTGAGATCTTTCTGATTCTTGTTCCAGAGCTCTATTCACTGCTCCAAGTAGCTGTCTCTGTAATGAATGAGAAAAGATGCATTTGTCTGTAACTAAGTGGAGAAGAAAAGTAATTTTTAAAAAAAAGAAGAAATGAAAAAGACAGGAGCCAGAGGGCAAATATTATATGTGAGGATACCTTTTAAAGATATAATTTACAGACATAAGAAATAAATATGCTAATTAAACAGATCTGTCCATGCCCTCTCAGCTTGCTTTAAACATATCATGCATAAATATCTACTCTCACTTTAAACAAGACTAGATTCAAAATAAAGAATTCAAGCAATAAAAATTGAGCAAAAATGTGAATCCTAAAATAAGCTGGTTGGATATGTCCACAAAACAAAAGTATTAACTGAAAAGACTTCAAAAGTATGTATATTAAATGATCTATTTCTGTGACAAAACTAACATGATACTTTTCCAGAGATAAAAGGTATCTCAGGGATTTATGTGAGACTTGGCTTACATGTATGCCTTTGTTTGTCAAGGCTGAAGTTATGAATTATTTCAGTCAGGGATGGGTAAAATACACAGTGCTTTGTTGCTGTGTATTCTCAGTTAACCTGACTGGGTATTTTAATGACCTCAAATGTTTATCATACCAATACAGAACATTTAGGGTGGTGTCATCGGATATCATTAGAAAGGAGGTTTTCTTTTCTCACTATTGCTGTTCCAAGAGGTTCTAACCCTGAGAAATAGAAGAGGCACTTGTCACCACTTGAAGTCAGGGTCCTCTCCCAAAATCATTACTCAAAGATTCCCTCTCAAAGACATGAAAAGATTTACCTTCTCACTTCCACTCATTCATGAAATTACCAGTAATATAATTTGGTTTTAATTTTAGAAGGGAAATGCCATATTATATTACAGTCACATATGAGTACTTCAACTCTTTTTTCCTAGGAAGATCGAAAGAAAGAAGGAAGGAAGAAAGAAAGGAAGGAGGTAAGGGAGGGAGAAAGGGAGGCAGAGAGGAAAAGGAAATGGAAGGTTTATGTTTTGCTTAAAATAAAAATCTTCCTCCTCTTGCTATGAATTTGTACATAATTAACAGAAAGGTTTTTACTCAGTTTATGAAATTGTGTGCCTATATGGTCTGAACTAAATAAGGGAATTAAAGTAAATAACAACAGTAGCAGTTAGAGTTTCTATTATGCATTCATTGGTTATCATGCCCAACTGTTGCTTTCAGAATTGCCAATATGCCAAATTAATAAAAAAATTACTTATGGCCAGATTTTTTTCAAGCAAACAATTAATTACCATCATTTGTATTGTGTCATTACTTACAAGACTTTGAAAAGAATATAGTGATAGTCCTGATATCTTCTGAAAATCTGTAACCTGTCAACTTTCATAATTCTATTGTTCAAAGGGTAATTTCTTAAGTGCCATCAGTACCACTGGGCCTAGCTGTTGATTTTCTTAGCTGGAGACTGATGAATATGTGGCAATCCTTTCATTTAAAAGTGATTTGAAAATAAGGCCAAGAACATCCTTAGATTGCTATCCAGGAACATTCTATAATATCATTCAACAAGTTTGAACAGCTTCTATCTCTTGGCCAGACAAATTCCCATGATTCCAGGACACTTAGCAGAGTTTCAGAAAGTTGGCAGGTCATTGCCACTCCCTCATCCAGCCTGTTAAATCTTCCTCTTTGCCAACGTCTCCTTTAGACCAACAGGCAACTATTTGATCGTGCTTTCGAGTGGTTTGATGTATAAATCATTTAACATAAAGCTTTCCTACTTTGTATCTTTTTCACCTATGTGTCTCAAAGGATAATCAAAAGTATAACATGAACCAAAAGTCCTAGTAGGCATGTGAGTAATGATGTGCTGTACAGGTTGTTATAGCTAAGGATTCACCAACATTCCACCACTTAATAGACTGTGAAGAATGGTTGATGGTGGGTGCAGTTGTCCTCCATGAAACCTTTCATAACTTTGATCTCTCCATTTGTTTATTGCTTCCTTTAACGTTCATAATCTAGGCCATAAAATTTAGCACTTCCTTATATACTATTAAGTTCTAAGGTACCAAACTATTGTTGTTGTTGTTTTTGCAATGGTTGATTTCATGATTATTATTTCCCATTATCATGTAACTATTTCAGATTATGGAAGCAGAGAAAATGGGAATTTATGCTTCCAGAAGGCAACTGGAGACCTGAAAGAAAGGTCCCTAGGACCAATATTTATATAAGTAGCATATATTTTTGAGCCTGTTTTTAAAAAAAAAACTCAGAAGAATAGAAGGAAAGAAGCTGGAAGACAGAATCTTCTAAAAACTATGAGAAAAACTAGGAAGATATATGAAGTGTCTGTTAATTAGATTCAGCTTCTGGAATCAATATGCTTAGCTGATATTTGCATTGGGACTTTGGCAGCAACTGCGAATTGCCCATCAAAGGTAGTTGAGCAAGCTATCCTGATCCTTCATGAAGGCTGAAATAAATAAATAAAGCCTCACTTAGGAACTCCAAGTAAGGAAAATAGGTTTGTCAGACAGTCAGTCTGCTCTGGGAATTGACAAGAGCTTCCAACAAGAATGACTAAGAACCAGAGAGGTCATATCCAGCAAGTATGGAAGGCAAGGGAAAATTTTCAGTGTCTTGCATATAATGCACTGTTTGCCTCTCTGCCAGGACAAAGTAATTTTCTATATGCACAAAGTGTTGGTTTGTTTCCATTCTAGAGGAAAGTATATTAAAAAAAGATTTACAAAAATTTCTTTCCATTCTCTAGATGATCAGATGAAATGAAGTATACTTTGAAAAAAATGGAAGGTTTTTTGCCCTTCCTCTTCTGTTACTTTCTGTCAGTCTCCAACCTCCTGACACATATCAGCACTATCTTTTATTTCTTTAGAAGCTTCGTATTCTTGGTTTTTATTCTGACAAAATGAAAATTGATCCTTATCTCTATCAGCTGGTTGGAAGATGAAAGAACGTGATTTAGAGGATTAAGGGAGGAAGGAACAATGAGCACTTGGAATTTAGAAATAACTATAAAATTCAACCAAAATAAGGGAATATGGATATGCTATGAAGTAAACATCTTCTTGTCTGCAAGTATATCCATAAGGGAAAAAGTCATTTGTGAGAGTCAGAGTAAGAAAAGACAAATAATAGTATTAGGTGACAGTCTGATTATGGCAGTTATCTGTCAACCTGACATGAGAACTTAGCATCAAAGATGAAAAAAATCTCTTCAAACCTCTTCTATCAGATTTTAGAAGTTTCTTTCTATCTCCCTGCTTCTTTGATCTGGCTTTTTTTTTTTTTTAAAAATCAAAAAGGGTATGGGACTACTTAATTGCTAACTGTAAAATCACTAAACTATTTTGATGTTAATCCTAGAGACCTCTCTTTAGGTCTCTGATTTGCTCCCTACAGCATGTCTGCTGTTTTGGCAAACCTGATGATTTTCACTTCTGATGATTCACATAAGGACAAACAATATTGTCAGAAGGAATCAAGAAGGTGTCTATGAATTATAAAGTCCTACAGGAAATACATTAAAGAACTTGAAAACATGAGAAACATTTTCCATTCATAGGCAGGAGCTTCAGAAGTGAAAGACAGATTTAGAAAGTGAAAAGCTAGTTAAGAAGATGATATCTAAGAAGCGTTAAGATTTCTGGGACCTGAGTTAGAAACATAAAAATGTTGGGATTGACTAGGGATAGCACATACCTGATGAGAGCTGGTAAAAAGCATATCTACTTTGAGTCTTACAAATCTATTAAGAGGGCTTTCAACTTTAATGGAGAGAGATAAGGAAAAAATGTGTTTATCTACAAGCCTAGATACTAGAGAGAGTAGAAGCTATAACATAGGAAGACGAATAAGATGAAAAAATCTCATTTATTCACAGGAGATAAATTCCAAGAAAATAAAGCAATAAAATCTGAAGTCTCAGATACCTATATACACATCCATTAAATATAGGTAACAGATAAGATCAATTAGCAATCCAAATGTAGAAAATAAAATTGGTCTGCTAAATATCACTAAAGTATAGTTCTGTAAGTATTTGCCTTCTTAAAAAATAACAAACTACCATAGATAAAAAGAGGTATAGTATCATTGGATAGAAAGGAGACATGAAAAAATTCAGGAAGCAGGGCTAAAGAGAAGAGGATAAGTAGGGTATGGCAAAGAATTTTTGGACAAAGATCACTGGACAACAAAAAAGAAGTGTTGCTATTAGAATATGCTGCATATCTTCTAGACAGGAGGAAACCAATGAACAATTGAGCAAAGATATCACTTTACAAGGTTGGCAAAAAGGTATTACATAATAGTGTTGAGACTTTAATTATCTAGACAGCCACTGAATTTTTTTTCTCACCCAAGCAGAATAGCTAATAAATTTTTTGCTTTCAAAAAAAATGAGAGAAAAGAGACACATTTAAATAAGAAAAAAGAGTTATATGGAAGGCATGAGATTGAGAGGAAAAAGGAATGAAGTTTATTGAGGGGCAGATAATTTCATTCTTCAAAAGGTAATGAGGAAAGCAGTTCATCTGGAGATGATTCTAATCAGTGAAGGAAGAAGTGGTTGTTGCTAGAAAAAAATGGAGTCTTTGGGGAGAAATGATCACTTCCTCTAATAATTTGAGGTAGAAAGGAGGAAAACTAGAAATAGTCTGACATGCAACCTGCTTTTTAGGAAGCTGATTCCAGAGAAAGACTGGCATAAAATTCTATATGGGAATGTCAGCTGAAGGGAGATAGAAGTCTCTCAAATGGAAATGTGAAGAAACAAACAGAAGCAGTTCCAATAAGGAAGGGGGGGGGGAGGAAGCTTTCTAAACAGATTTACATGGATGCACAGGAAATTCATTGAAGAACCTGGATTTGAAAAAAAAAAACCTATGGAGATCAATAAATAGTCTGTTCTGATTTCAGGCCATGGAATTGGCTTTTGAGAGCTAGTATGGGGTAGTGGCAGGAATACTGGATATGGAATCAAGAAAGATCTAGGTTTCAAATCCCTTTTTTAGACATTCACAGTGGTGCCATGGGCATTTCACTTAACTTTTTGAGCATCAGTTTCCCCTTCTGACAAATAAGTATAATAATACCTGCAGTATTATTACTCACACAATTGCTTTAAGGATAAAACAATATATTAATGCATACAATTATAAATCATCAAATATTTTAATAGATCTGAGCTCTCTGTTTTGGGATATTGCCCTAACAATTCAAATAAAAACCCATTATCTTTGTCCATATTCTTTAACTCTTGTTCATATATTCTCTTTGCTTTTTCTTCACATTTTTAGGGTGACAACAAAATACTTTGGCTAGTCACCTATCAATCATTTCCTCATCAGGTGACTAGCCCTTCTATTCCTATTGTACATTTTCTTGGTGGTATCTTTTATACATGTTCCTTATTGGTTATATTTCAAAGATGGGCATTTTGCATGCTTTTTTTAAGCATGACTTCTAAATTGGTGGAGATAATACTGGCCTGGTGCATAACTTTGTGAGGGATGAATTTGTCAAGAGATAGTCTGGCACTCTGCCATTTCTTAAAGGAGAATAGAGCAGTCAGACTTATGACTTCTTTCCCTGTTTCCCTCAAAGCAAGAGTCATAGTCTCCCTTAGATGGGGTAAGCAAGATTCTACAGACAATAATCCATGCCTCCCACTATCTATATGTTTTCATATCTTATATGGATATACACATTTTATATGAGCAGTACACAGATTGTATTTATATCAGGAGAAAATGCCAATGAAGGAGCCCTAATAGCTCCTAGGAGCACAGGGGGATGTCTTTACTGCTAATTACATGAAAAGTTTGGTGAGACTGCTTCTGGATGTGAGTGATGGTCTGTAATAAAGGGGCCCTTCCTCTAATATCTCCTGCCCAAATACTGTCTGATAATAAAAGGTCTTTTAATTTGCTGCTGAACTGAAATTGAATGAGCATACAAAAAGCCCAGATAGGCAAAATAGCTTTCTTTCCTCCAGATTGGCCACAAGGTATAAGGGTGACTCTTCGAGCTCCAGAGAGTCAGTGGGGAGTGCCCTTTCCCCAACCAGGCTGGCCCAAGAGTGCATGATATCCTGGGTTAGCCTGTACTTATGAAGGGGTCTGCCAAGGAGAATGAATGAAGGACTGGAAATTACAGAAAAGGTCTTAGAAAAAAAAATTAATTACTAAGGAGTTGAAACCTGAGGATATAATGATGATATCAAACTGCTCTCATTTAGTTCAAGTTATCAAGACCAAAAAGTTTGTGGGAAATAGTCTAGAAGCCAGAATACTAAAGAAAGGTATCTAGTGCTTCAATTAAAAAATGTGGACCAGTGAGTTGGATGTCAATTTCTGACAGACTCTAGAACATATTATTTAAGGGATAAGGTATCAGGAAACCTAGAAAAGGAAGTATTAATTGCTAAGAACTTCCATGAATTTATCCAAAATAGTCATAATAGACTAACCACTCAATATAGAGAAACAGTTCTTAGCCTTTCAAAATTATAATGGGTCGCCATGGCAAGTAGTAGATTCCCTCTTACTAGAATGGGGTTACTTGGAGATGTCATAAAGAACACTTCTATATGGTTAGGAGTTAGACTTGTACACTTGCGTTCCTTCCAGTCCTGAGGACTGTTAACTAATTCTACCTGCAGAATAAGTGAAATGGACATATCTATAAAGAAGGTGGTGAAAATAAAGAACAAGAGCTATTAAAAAAAAGAAAACTTTACAATAAATTATTCTTGGGAAATCTTGGATTGACTCAAACTTGGAAGAAGAGGAAAGCATCACTTCTGCCTGGATTGAAACTAATTCTTCATCATGTGGCATGTATCTAACCAGATAAATTACACAGGAACACAAATGATTCACTACAAGGCCAAAAGTCAGTGGTGTGGATGGTACAAGAGCCTGGATATTAAGTTGAGGACAAAAATGACACAATTCGGGATGCTCCATTTTGATGAATCAGAATATAATTTAATTATATGATGCTTGAAAAACAGCATTGCATAGTGAAGAGAAGTCCAGCCTTGAAATCAGTGTGAAATTCCCACCTCTGAAAAAGGTTGGTTATTGTGACTTTGGGAAAATTATTAACCTCTCAGTGTCCCAGGAAACTCTAAGGCTCTAAGTTGAAGAACACTTGCTGATCTATATTTGAAGAGGAAATTTCCTCACCCTGAGATCCCTATGTTGATGAAATGATATGCCAAGATGCTTAGAAATTAAGAAATTAGAAAAGACTCTCTGGAGCTCGAAGAGTCACCCTTATACCTTGTGGCCAATCTGGAGGAAAGAAAGCTATTTTGCCTATCTGGGCTTTTTGTATGCTCATTCAATTTCAGTTCAGCAGCAAATTAAAATACCTTTTATTATCAGACAGTATTTGGGCAGGAGATATTAGAGGAAGGACCCCTTTATTTCTAAGTTCTGCAGGTTCCTACCATGATAGAACCTCTCTTCAAAAATACACCTCTCTTCAAAAGCAGAAGTATAACAAGCAGTGACTGAAGCTAGATAATGGATCTAAAGGCACTTACTGCTTGACTTTTCTTAACTTGAAATTAATATAACATTTGCAAGACTAAAGGCCAAGATCTGTTGCTACCCAAGGAAAGCCATCAAAAGAAGCAACTGGATGCCTGCTTTCTATATTTTTGCCACAGGCATGTCAACTTCTCTTCCTGACTTAATCCTTATTGCTTGTCTTTGTACAATCATTAGGAGCTTGTAATAGAAAATATTTTTGTCTGTACGTAGTGGAAAACACCAGTTTAAACAGGATGTTTGAAGTTACAAGGACTGACCCAGAATGTGGACCAGGTCAGACATGAAAGCATTAAAATTTCATTCACAAAGGTTTTTTGGGACCAGTTATTTTTCAGCCTAAATAGAGTCACGCATATGCTGGCTCCCAAGCTCTCACTGTTTTCAGAGCAGAGTCGATTGCTTTTAAAGTTATGCAGGGCTGCATCCCTCTATGGACAGAAGCCATAAGCAGGACTGGGAACAATTACCAGCTTGAATAGCATGTTCCTCTGTGAAGGGCACGGTTCTGCCAGCTACTACCCTTGGATCTCACGGGGGAAAGAGCACATGCAGTCCCCCACGCCTACTTGTTTCCCTTCCCTTCAGTGCGACAGTTTCAACTGATTTTGATTACCCTGGCGCCAAATACATGAAAACATTTCATAGACATAATCATCCATCACTGTGAAGGAAGGAAAAATGCTTCATGTTCAGTATGTTTATAAATACACTTAATGAAAAAAGGACAGCTCCAGCTTTCCTACAAATACACTGTTGTCTCTTGCTCTCTGCTGCTGACCAGATAGTCTTGAGATTTCACAATGCTCTCTTTGCCTCACCACCCTCTGAATGCCTGATTTTACTTTGACATTATGGTAGAGCTCACCTTCTCAAGAAGAGAAGAATGATGTATATTCTAATCCTAATACCCTTGCCCAACCAAGAAAAGGGCTTCAGTGTCAGAAAGAGGTAAGCAATATTAGAGTTTGGAAGCCACTATCCTTTCTATTTAGTTTCAGGGAACAATAGTGTAGGAGGTCTACTTTTCAGAAGACTTAAAGATTTCATATGAAGTAGTTGGTTCAATTCCAGGATAACTGCAGCAAAGTATATGATTATCAGCCTTAGTGTGTGTTATGCAAGTGCTAAGATGAAAATCTAAATGTATGTTGTCAATTTGCATGTTCTTTTTGTGTGCATGTAATCTCTTATTCCTTGAAGGAGGAATGATAAGTTCTGGAGGTCAAACATATAATGATCAGTCTTTTGTAAAATTAAAGTATTATCTCATTTGTCTTTCTTGGACAGGCTGTCTCCCATGAACAAATCAAAACTAACTAAACGTATTTATAATATTTTAAATATCCCCAAATATTCCCTCTGGCTACACCAATTTTATACTAATTTTTAGTCTAAAAGCATGAAATACTCTGTAACCAGAGTAAATATATTTTTGTTCTCTTTTTCACCAAACTTCATATTTTCCAATGTGTTGAATATTTGCATTCATATTTGATTAACAAACATGGTCAGACTGCATTTCCTTTCTTTCTTACAGGTCATTCATGCAAAATCTATCTCCTGAGTCACAAAAGAGCATTGTAAAAGTGAAAAAGTCACACATTCAAATAGTCAAAGTCTGTTATGGACAAACTCATGTTAAGGGTACCCTTCATTTAAGCTGTGGCAAAGAAATCATCTGAGGCAGTAGCAAGGAAAAGACCTTGCTTGTCAGGCTGTAATATCATAAATGAAAGACCAGAAGTTGTGGTTTTATTTATTTTACTATTTTTATTTTTATTTTTTAATTAATTTTATTTATATTTACTTTTATTTATTTTAAGAGCTTGTTAAGCCTCCAAGTAGAAACAAATGCAGAAGTAGGATGTGCTCTGTGTGCCATTTTCATTTGCTGTGACAGGCATTCAGAGCTAAAGCAATACTCTCCTGCTACAGAGGGCTAATAGCATCAGCTTGCTTGAAATATTATCTCTGGTCCTAGTAGGCCTCATTTACTTTACCATCCCAATTCCCAGTTATATGGGATTTTCTAATATATCCCCACTATGACTCATATGCTGTTCTTGAATAAGGGGCAGGAAGAATTTAATAAAGAAGAGTATTTATCACAGTGGTTGGGAGACAGTAGGTATTTGATAAATTTGCTCATTGACTTTATGTGGCTTGTTGGGGATGTAGGCATTCTTTGAAAATTCTATTAAGATTTGTGAAATAAACTCTGATTCAAATAATACTTATTGTATTTAGATAAAAAATTCTGGAAAATTTTCTTGGTATAGATGAGATGATGACCTCTCAATTCTCTCTTGAGCCATTTCCCCTGAACTTATCACTCTTTTCTCTTCTCCCTTAGTGACTCCTTGGTGAATCAATTCAACTCTACACTGTCCTCTCCTCTCCTAAATCCCTCACCCCCTTATCAGAGCACTGATTGAGCTCAGCCAAACCTTAGCCTTGAATCACTCCCACCATTCATTACCTTCATTCCTACACACATGCTGCTGAATGAAGGTGGAGAAAATTACTCCACTGTTCTGACAGGACCCACTGCAAAGTTGTTACATAACCTCAACTAGGTCCTCACTGCTGCTAAGCAATCCTAATGTGTGTGGTGGTTGTGGTTTTGTCCTTTGTTCATGAAGAGGACCATTAAATCAGGGAGATGATGACATGACTTGCAATTGATTTTGATTTAAGTGAGGGAGGTACAAAATCACCAGCCTCACTTTCTTCTCCAGAGCCATCTGGGTCCAGTGGCCAGATATCGATGAGGATGATTGCAGACAGCCCAGGACACAATGGGAGACTTTGGCCCTTTTAAGCTAAGGTCTTTCCAGGTTCTCACTTTGAGTAAGAGAATGTCCATTCAGTGAATAGGCCTCGTAAAGGAGTGAGTCAAGGGATGGCCCCTTTAAATAAAAAAAAATCAAACTGGGAGAGGAAGAGCCTCAAGGTTGCTGGCTAAATGAAAAACAGTTACTATTTACATTCTCTCTGAGCCAGGGGGGCAAAAAATAATCATTAAGTGGTCAATGGGCAGGGACCTATTGTTGTCCAATCCATGAGATTCAGAGTGAATTGGGTTTAAGACTTGGTCTTTGAGAAAGAAATCTAGCCAGTAAACCCCAAGGTAACTAGGTAGCTTTCAGCCATCCAAATTTACCCTCCTGTGGGCAGAACACACCAAGGGGAGAGGAAGAGAGAAGTGAGGAGAGGAGAAAAGAAGACAGTAGAGGAGAGGAGAGAATGGAGAGGAGGAGAGGAAAGAAGAGAAGAGGAGAGAAGAGAAGAGAAGAGAAGAGAAGAGAAGAGAAGAGAAGAGAAGAGAAGAGAAGAGAAGAGAAGAGAAGAGGAGAGAAGAGAAGAGGAGAGGAGAGGAGAGGAGAGGAGAGGAGAGGAGAGGAGAGGAG
>NW_020954587.1:16365312-16370792 GCF_900497805.2 Vombatus ursinus | reverse complement strand
GAGGAGAGGAGAGGAGAGGAGAGGAGAGGACGAGCTGAGTTGTCCAACTGTAACTGGCCAGCTGGGTCACCATTCACGCAGCTTGGTCTACTTACAGGTTGTGGTTTGTCCTTCGGTCTCAAAGAGTACCATGGCATCAAGGAGATGATGACATGACTTGCGATTGATTTTGATTTGAGTGAGGGAGGGCTATGCAAAGTTAACAGCCTCACTTTCTCCTCTAGAGTCATCTGGGTCCAGTGGCTAAATAGTCATCTATCCCACTCTCCACAGTGGCTCTTCCAAACTTTTTTCATTCCTCCTCAACCCAACCATGGTAACCTCTCCCCATACTCTCTCAACTGAGAACTTTACTTCATATTTTACAGAAAAAATTGAGATCATTCATAGAGAACTTCTTCCCTCTTCCTCATCTCTAATTATTCATGTACTTTCTGCCACTTTCTCCTCCTTCACCCCAATCTTACATGATAAAGTGGCTTTACTTCTTATCAAGGTTAAGCCCCAACTTGTTCAAGTGATGCCATTCCATCCATCTCCTCCAAAACATTTGCCCCCATTGTAATATCCACTATTTCACTTATTTTCAATCTCTCCCTCTATACTGACTCATTTCCTACTACCTAAAATCGTTCTCATGTTTCCATTATCCTAAAAACAAAAAAAAATCTTTATTCTTTCATTGCTGGTATCATCCTATCTTTCTTCTACTCTTTGCAGCTAAATCAAAAAAGCCATCTACATCTAGGTACCTCCACTTTCTCTCCTCTCACTCTCTTCTTAACCCCTTACAATCTGGCTTCTGACCTTATCGTTCTAACAAAAGCACTCTGTCTAAAGTTACTACTGATCTCTTAGTTGTCAACGGCTTTTTCTCAATCCTTATTCTTTGCTTAAACCTCTCTGTAGCCTTTGATGCTGATTACATTCTCCTCCTTGACAGTCTCTTCTCTCTAGGTTTTTGGAACACCACTACCTCCTGGTTTTTCTCCTACCTATTTGACCATTCCTTCTCTGTCTTCCTTGCTAGATACTCCTCCAGATCATGCTGTCTGACTATAGATGTCCCTCAGACTTCTGTCCTGCGTCCTTTTCTCTTCTCCCTCTATGTTACTTCACTTGGTTGTCTCATCAGTTCATATGGATTTAATTATCATCATTTTTGCTAATGATTCTCAAATCTATTTTTTGTGCCCCAATCTCTCTGTTGATCTTCATTCTTACATCTACAAATACTTTTCAGACATCTTAAATTGGATGTACAGTGGATATCTTAAACTCAACATGTTCAAAACAGAACTCATTATCTTTTCCCCTAAACTCTGTCCCCATCCTACTTTCTCTGTTGCTGTAGACTGCAACCCAATCCTCCCAGACTTTCAGTCTTGTAACCTAGCAGTCATCCTGTATTCCTCGCTATCTTTCACCCCTCCTCCATATCCAAACTGTTGCCAAGGCCTGCTGATTTCGATTTGCAACATCTCCTAAATATGTCCCCTTTTGTCCCCTGACAGTCACCACTTTATTGCAGACCCTCATCACTTCATGCCTTGATTACTGTAATAGCCTTCTAGTGGGTCTGCCTACCTTAAGTCTCTCCCACTCCAATCCATTCTCCATTAAGCCACTAAAATGATTTTCCTAAAATGCAAGTCCGATTATGTCACCACCTTACTCAATAAATTTCAATGACTTCTTATTGCCTCTAGGAGCAAATACAAAATGTTCCGTTTGGCATTCAAAGCCCTTTATAACCTAACCCCCTCCTACCTTTCCAGTCTTCTTACACCTTACTCCCCAAAATGTATTCTTCCACCCAGTGGCACTGGCCTCCTAGATGTTCCACAAACAAAATACTCCACTCTTGGCTTCACAGATTCTCTCTACTTGTCCTCTGTGCTTCTCCCTCCTCCACTCTGCTTACTGAACACCCTAGCTTCCTTTAAGTTCCAACTAAATTCCCAACTCCTTTGGGAAGACTTCCCCAACCCCTCTGAATTCTAGTGCCTTCCCTCTCTTAATTATTTACTATTTATCTTGAATATAATTTGTTTTGTATATATTTGTTTCATGTTGTCTCCCTATTAGATTGTAAGCTGCTTCAGGTCAGGGACTGTCTTTTGCCTCCTTTTGTATCTTAGAGTGCACAGTGCCTGTCACATAGTAGATGCTTAATAAATGTTTATTCAATTGAATTGAATAGTTGACTTCATAGAGAAAGGAGAGTTATTTGATTTCTACTCTGTTTCTTTTTTTCTGAAAATGAAAATAACCTTTATATTGGAAATGACCAAACAAAAAAAAACTAATGAGAATTGATATTCCTGATAAGTAAGGAGATAGTAAGAAAACTCTAGCTGCCCTTGATGAATTCAAGTTACCTAACTCAGCTGAATGATATCCTTGGATCCTGAAATAACTTAGAGATATAATGGTTTATCTACTGTCAAAGATGTTTGAAAGATCTTGGAAAATAGGAAAAGAACAACAAGATTGGAAAAGGGTAAAAGCTCTCCTAATGTTCATAAAACAAAAGAGAATGGAATCTGTAAACTATATACCAGTGAGCTTGACTTGTATGAGAAAATTCTAGATAGAATCATTAAAGAGATGGTTGATGAACAACATAAAGGGAAGAGGAGTTGAAAAAAACCATCATGACTTTATTAAGAACAGGTCATGACCAACATAACTCATTTCCTTTCCAGAAAGCTTGACTAGTAAATGAGGGGAGTACTGCAGCTATAGTTTGCCTAGATGTTATCAGACCTTTTAGAGAAAGTATCTTGTAGAAAAGTTGGAGAGATATGTATTAGACAATAATAAAATTAGATATATTCATAAATGGTTGGAAGAACAGAATTAAAGAGTAGATGTTTTAATAGTTTAATATTAACATGCCTGGAGGTCTCCAGCAGAGTACCATAAGAATCTATGTTTCAAAGGTACAAATCTTTTTACAAATTTGTGTTTTGTAACATTTTTATCAATGAACTTCCCCCTCTCAGAACTAGATAAATCTAACCACATTAAATATGGATTTAAATTGGAATTAAATATGCTTAACATGAATGTATATGTAGAGCCTATATCAGATTGAATGTCATCTTGTGGGGGGGGATTTGTGGGAGGGGGAGAAAACTTAAAATTCAAAATCTTATGGAAGTGAATGTTAAGAACTAAAAATAAATAAATTAATTACATAAAAAATGAATAATCTCCTTTTGCCAAAATCCTTCAGAACATCCATCCAACACACTTTTCTAACCTTATACATTATTCCCCTTAACTCAGTCTATAGGTCAGTTATACAGTATTTCTTACTATTCCTTTCTTTCTTATTTTCTTACTGTTCCACAAACATAACACTCCATCTTCTGTTTTGGTACATTTGTAGAGGCTATCCTCCATTCTGGGAATGTACTGCCTCCTGAACTCCACTTCTTAGGATCCCCATTTCCCTCAAATTTTAGCCCAAGTGTCATTTTCTACATGGACCTTTTCATAATCCCTCTAGCTGTGATTGTCTTCTCAATTATCTTACATTCATTTTCTATACATTTATTTATGTGAATGTTGTGTCCCTGCTTGTGTTTTATTTTTGTCTTTCTACACTGAGCTCCTAGAATACATTTAGGTTCTGAGCAGACACTTGCATCACCCCACCCACATTAGAAAGTAAGCAGTTCATTTTCATAAAGTGCCTTCCAATTGCTTGCTTAAATTTGCCTTTGTTTGTTTCTCTTTACTCCTGTGTTTGTATTTCAAAGTTTGTACTCATTACTGTTCTTTCCAAAAGGAGTGGTTAGAATTCTTCTGTTTCTCCAAAGGTCTATTTATTAAATTCACTCTTTGTAGATAAGTTATTCTTGTATATAAGCCTCTATCTTTGGTCTTTTTTTGGGAAATATACTCTAGATTCTTTTATGTTAATAGCTTATAAATCATATATGATTCTGCTTATGATTACTTGGTGCTTGAACTCTTTTATTTTTGGGTTGCTGTTGTAGTATTTTTTTCTTTGACATGGAATCCTTGGATTTTAGCTATGACATTGCTCAAGTTTTTCATTTGGGGTTTTCTTTGCGGAGGTGATTATAAATTGTCTATTATCATCTTGCCCTCGTATTCTACTACAACTGGGAAGTTTTCTTTCATGATTTCTTAAAATGATAGCAAGGTTATTTGTTGTTACTATTGCTGTTTTTGGGGAGAGGGAGTCATGGCTTTCAGGTAGTTCAATGATTTATAAATTATGTCTCCTTTATTTTCCTGGTCAGTCATTTTTGACAAGAGGTGTCCTATATTTTCTTCTATTTTTACAATCTTTTGAATTTTGATATTTCTTGTCTCATGGAATCATGAACTTCTATTTGATTACTGTTTCTAAGAGTCTGCTACTTGGATAAAGTTTTGTACCTTTTGTGCTAAGCAATTCTTACCAAGTCTTTCTTCCAAAACTACCATTTCTTTTCTATTTTTCTTTTTGCTATCTCATTTCATTTTTATGTCAATTTAAACTCTTCATTTATTCTAGGAATTATAACCAATCTTGTTTCCCATGTTGTAGAAGAGTTTCATAATGGCATAGTAATTCTAGTTATATTGTATCAATGGCAATACTGTAAATCTACATTGGTCAAGGAAACATTCTTTGAGTCTGTTCCAGACATCTTTTTGCTATCTGCCTTGCTTGCTGTTTCACCTTGCAAACTACCAGATCCCACTATGTTCCGTTATGTAGCACCCTAGAGATCAAAGATTATGTTTTCTGTACTCTAGAATACTCACCCTGTAACATACGCTATCCTGACTGATAAGTACAGAAACTGGTCCACCATATTTAGCTGATCCCAGCCAAGGGACCTCATTTTACCCAATCCATCTTCTTTCCATCCATCCTGCCACAATATGTATATCCCACTCCATCTCTCACCTTTTTGTCACTTGCATGATAATTAAATTGTTACTGGCATTACTATAAGAAAAAAAGTGTCAATAATTCCCCTATGGCTCCCCTCCACATCTTTGTGACTTCCTAAACCAGAACACTACCCATTGAAGACCATTTCTTTCTGTATGTTTACATACATTTCTGGACATGATGAATGTTAAAATTTACTTTATTTGACTATGTATATTTGTTTCAAGGTTGTTTTTCTTTTCTTTCTTTTTCCATTGCGAAGGAAGAGGTGAGCAGGAGATAAAATGCATGCTTTTTAATGGAAAAAATATCATAAAATGAAAATGAAAGAGAAGAACAAGAATAAGAAGGTGAAAGAGAAGGAGGAAGAAGGGAAGGAGAGGAGGAGAAAGAGGGGAGGAAGGAATGAAGGGGGAAGGAATGAAAGAGGGAAGAAATAAAGGAGAGAAAGAATGAAGGAGGGAAGGAAGGAAGGAAAGAAGGAAGGAAGGAAGGAAGGAAGGAAGGAAGGAAGGAAGGAAGGAAGGAAGGAAGGAAGGAAGGAAGGAAGGAAGGA
>NW_020954587.1:16306898-16365302 GCF_900497805.2 Vombatus ursinus | reverse complement strand
GGAAGGAAGGAAGGAAGGAAGGAAGGAAGGAAGGAAGGAAGGAAGGATAAAGATATTGAATGAGTTTCCTTATATCTGAAGATGTAAGAAGAGGCTGGCTGACAATGTTTTGGATATTTATTTTCAGGAATGGGTTAGACCAAATGACATCTAAGGTTCCTTCTAATTCTGAAATTATTTAGATCTGTGTGGTTATTGTTGTTGTTGTAGTTCAGTTGTTTCAGTAGCATTTGACTCTTTATGGCCCAGTTCAGGGTTTTCTTGGCAAATATACTGAAGTGCTTTACCATTTTCTTCTCATTTTACAGATGAGAAACTGAGACAAACAGGGTTAATTGATTTGTGTAAGGTCACAGAACTGGTAAGTGTCTGAGGATAGATTTAAACTCAAAAAGATATGTCTTCCTTTTAAGCTTGGCACTCTATCCACTGTGCTACCTAGCTACCCTTTATGTGTGATATAAGACTTAAAATAAGATTCTTTAATCTATAAAGAGAAAGGTGAATAGTGATGACTGAAAGTTACAAAATCATAAATATGATTTTAAAATTTCATAGTGTTGAAAAATTAGTGATATGTCAAATCCTCTAGTATTTGAACTGAATTGACAGTATGCTGAATAAGTTAGATTTGTTAGGACAAATGAAAGTTAGACTTAGTTGACAGAAAGTGTTTTATGTATGTGGAATTTCATATAACCCAAGAGATTATACAAACTAACTTAAACCTAAATTTGTTCAAGAAAAAAACTCATACAATTTCTATGACTTATCAAGTAATTTGGGGATGTACAAAGTTATTTTTCTAAGTTCTGAGGTGACCATTTTGAATGTTAATATCCATTATCTCTCTTTGTTGTGATGTTACTGTGGAAAACTCATGAATGGTGAAAGTGTTTTCTCTCCTCATAAATAATATTTGATGAAAATCACCTCTTATACATGTTCCATAAAACAAATCAGTCTATCCAGTCCTTCTGTTGGATGACATGTTTCAGTGTATCAATGAATTTGAGATCTATAAATGGGGAATTTCTTTACTGATGCAGATTGCAACCCATAATGTCTTCTTATATTGGCTGATTCCTGTCCATTTTTTCTCATATGTCCTACAGAAAGGATCAACCTGATATGATGGAACTTTTCTCCAAGATCTTTTTACATGAGCTGGGAATCAGTAAAATACTCAGGCTTCCAAGTTAGTCTTCACTATTCAAAATATAACTGACCCAATAATATCCTTTCTGACACTTCTTAAAGATAAGTGATCACTAGAAATATGTCACAACTTACTTGTGCATGGGGAAGCTAGGTGGCATAGTAGATAGAGCACTGGGTTTGGAATCAGGAAGATTCTTCTGAGTTCAAATCTGGCCTCAGATACTTATTAGCTGTGTGATCCTGGGCAAGTCACTTACCCTGTTTGCCTCATTTCCTCATCTGTAAAATGAGTTGACAAAGGAAATGGCAAACCACTCCAGTATCTTTGCCAAGAATTTCCCAAATGGGGTAATGAAGGGTTGGAAAAGATGAAATGACTCAATAAATGTGCATTCCATTGATCTCTTCATTGTCCTTTGTGTTACCCATAACTTTTACTTTTCATAGCATGTATTCCAAAATTTTCAATGACATAGCATAATTAGAAAATATTTATGGTAAAAAATGGGTTTGTTGCATAGGATGGTTGAAGGAACTGAAAATTTTTTTTCAAGGAGATGGAGCACAAATGGTGGAGAAAAGGCAGATAATTGACTGACCTTTCCCAAATTTCCCTCCAAACAATTTAAATAATGCCTCAAAACAAATTTTGAAGTGGCAAAACCTGCAGAAGGATGAGGGTGAAACAATTTTCCAGCCCAAGACAACTTAGAAGTTTGGCAGAGAAGGTCTGTTGCACCAGGGTGAGAGTAGAGAACAGTACAACACTGGCCATGCCCAGGCAAGTCAGCAGGCCACACCTCAGCAAGCCAGCAGCAGACACCTGCACAAGGCAACCAGCAGTAGGCCTTGGGGGCAACTGAATTGGTGGCAGCAGCTTCTGGAGCTCTTAGCCATAGATGGTAAGAGAGTAAGACAAGTGGTCAAAAGAATATTTCAGGGGTACCTTTGCTGGCAATGGGTTCAAGACTCTGTTGCATTACCCATATGTGGATCCAGGTTGTGTTCTTGGGTTGCAGTCCCAGGGTGAAGAGGAATACTAGCACACCAAGGCTTGTGACATTGGAATAGTAGGGACCCTAATCACAGTTTCAGGGTGGAAAAAAGTGCTTGTGGTTGCATACAGACATAGTACAGTCCAGGAGAGTAATAAACACAGATTCCCTCAGCTCATACCAACTAGGAAGAATGGGAAACTTACATACACCCCAGAACTAGCTCTGAAAAGAGCCACACAAAAACCTGAAGCTTGGAACTGTGACCTTTCCACCCTCTGAAGCAGAGCTCTACTTTAACATAGAATTAAAAGTCAAGAAAGAGACTGGGAAAATGAACAATCAACAAAAGAATTATCTGACCATAGAAAGTTATTATGGTGACAGGGAAGATCAAAATACAAACTCAGAAGAAGACAACAAAATCAAAACTGCTACACCCAAAGCCACATTAAAAAAAAGTGGATTGATTTCAGTTCCCAAAAGAATACCTGAAAGAGCTGGAGGAAAAAAAAAGATTTTAAAAATCAAAAAAGAGAGGTAGAGGAAAAATTTGGAAAGAGAAATGAGAGAAATGCAAAGATATCATGAAAAAAGAATAAACAGTTTGGTAAACGAGACACAAAAAGCTATTGAAGAAAATAACATATTCGAAAACAAAATAAGCTAAATTATAAAAGAAAAACAAAAATCTACTGAAGAGAAGAAAGCCTTAAAAACAGAATTGGCTAAGCGGAAAAAGATGTAGAAAAATTCACTAAAGATAAGAATGCCTTAAAAAGTAGAATTAGTCAAATTGGGGGAGGGGAGATGTATAAAAATTCATTGAAAATAACTCTTTTTTAAAAAATAGTGTTTTATTTTTCCCCAATTACATATAAAGTCATTCAACATTAATTTTTTAAAAATTGAGTTCCAAATTTTCTCTCATCCTCCCTCAACTCCTTTTTCTCTGAGGCGATAAGAAATATGATATAGGTTTAATCATGCAAAACATATTACCATATTAGTGATGTTGTGAAAGAAGACATAGACCCAAAGGAAAAAAAATAAAAACAAGGTAAAAATACAGAAAATGAAAAATTGTATTCTTCTATATACATTCAGACTCCATCAGTTCTTTCTCTGGAGGATTTTTTCTTAGGAAGTTCATTCATGGCTCCTTCAATTTCTTTTTCTAAGATGAGTTTAGTTAAGTATTCTATTTCCTTTTCTGTTGATCTGGGCATTTTATATTTTTATAAACATTTATCCATTTCACTTTGATGTTAGGTTTATTGGCATACAATTGGCAAAAAATAGTTCCTAGTTATTCTTTAATTTCCTCTTCATTGGTGGTGAATTCACCCTTTTAATTTTTGATACTGGTAATTTTGTTTTCTTCTTTTTTTTTTTAATCAAAATAACCAATGGTTTAACTATTTTATTGTTTTTCCCCCATTAAACCAGCTCCCACCTCTATTTATTAGTTCAAAGGTTTTTTTTTTAACTTTCAATTTTATTAATCTCTTCTTTGATTTTCAGGATTCCAAATTTGGTCTTTAATTGGCTATTTTCAATTTCTTCTTTAAAAGAACTCCTTTAAAACTCACTGTTTGACAAAAACTGATGGGAAAACTGGAAAGCATTTGGTAGAAACTTATTATATCTCACACTGTATATGAAGATAGCATCAAAATAGGTACATTGTTTAGACATAAAGGGTGATGTCATGAGCACTACTAGGTCTATATCTTAAAGAGATTTTAAAAAAAAGGAAAAAAGACCTACCTGTACAAAAATATTTATAGCAGGTCTTTTACTGGTGGCAAAGAATTCCTTCATACCAAGTTTGAACAGAGTCAAATTTATAAAAAGAAGAGCCATTCCCCAACTGATAAATGGGCAAAGGACATGAACCAACAGTTTTCAGATGAAGTAATCGAAGCTGTCTATAGTCATGTGAGAAAATACTCTGAATCATTATTGATTGGAGAAATACAAATTAAAACAAAGCTGAGATTTTTGTGCTTATCAAACAGTACATTACTTACTGTGTATTGTGTATCTAATCTATTGTACTGATCTACCACTTTATTTCTTAGCCAGTACCGGATAGTTTTGATGATTACTGCTTTATAACAGTTTGAGGTCTAGTACACCTAGGCCATATTCCTTCATAATTGTTCTCGCTAATTCCCTTAATATTCTTGACCTTTTGTTCTTCTAGATGAATTTTGTTAGGATTTTTTCTAACTATCTAAAATAATCTTTTGGTACTTTGAATTTGTATGATGCTGAATAAGTAAATTAATTTAGGTAGATTGTCATTTTTATTATATTGACTCAGTCTACCCATAAGCAATTAAATTTTTTCCAATTGTTCAGATCTGACTTTATTTGTGTGAAAAGTATTTTGTGGTGTTCATGTATTTCCTGCATTTGTCTTAGCTGGTAGACTCCAAAGTACCTTATATTGTCTATAGTTACTTTAAAAGAAATCTCTGTCACTTGCTGTTGGACAGGTATAATATATAGAAACGCTGATGATTTGTGTGGGTTTATTTTATAGCCTTGCTGAAGTTGTTAATTATTTCAACTATTTTTTCAGTCAATTCTTTAGGATTCTCTAAGTATACCATTGTATCATCTACAAAGAGTGATAGTTTTATTCCCTCATTGCCTATTCTAATTCCTTCAATTTCTTTTTGTCTTATTACTATAGCTAACATTTTTAGTACAATATTGAATAATAGTGATGATAATGGACATCCTTGTTTCACCCCTGAATTACTGGGAAGGCTTTTGGCTTATCCCCATTACAGATAATGCTTTCTGATGGTTTTATCATTTTAAGGAAAGCTCCATTTATTCCTATGCTCTCTGGTGTTTTTAATAAGAATGGGTGCTTGTATCAAAAACTTTGTCTGCATCTATTGAGATAATGATATGATTTCTATTGGTTTTGTTATTGATATGGTTAATTATGCCAATAGTTTTACTAATATTGAACTAATCCTGGTACAAACCCCACCTGGTCATAGTGTATGATACTTGTGATAGATTGCTGTAATGTCCTTGCTAGTATTTAAAATTTTTGCATCAATGTTCATTAGAAAAATTGATCTGTAGTTTCTTTTTTCTGTTTTGGCTCTTCCTGGGATAGGTATCAGCACCATATTTGTGTCATAAAAGTAATTTGATAGGACTCCTTCTTTGCCTATTTTTCCAAATAGTTTATATAGCATTGGAATTAATTCTTCTTTAAATGTTTGGTAGAATTCACTTATGAATCCATCTGGCCCTGGGGATTTTTTCTTAGGAAGTTCATTCATGGCTCCTTCAATTTCTTTTTCTAAGATGAGTTTAGTTAAGTATTCTATTTCCTTTTCTGTTGATCTGGGCATTTTATATTTTTATAAACATTTATCCATTTCACTTTGATGTTAGGTTTATTGGCATACAATTGGCAAAAAATAGTTCCTAGTTATTCTTTAATTTCCTCTTCATTGGTGGTGAATTCACCCTTTTAATTTTTGATACTGGTAATTTTGTTTTCTTCTTTCTTTTTTTAATCAAAATAACCAATGGTTTAACTATTTTATTGTTTTTCCCCCATTAAACCAGCTCCCACCTCTATTTATTAGTTCAAAGGTTTTTTTTTTTAACTTTCAATTTTATTAATCTCTTCGTTGATTTTCAGGATTCCAAATTTGGTCTTTAATTGGCTATTTTCAATTTCTTCTTTAAAAGAACTCCTTTAAAAAAAGGCAAAATTAACCAAAGGAAAAGAAGGTACAAAAGCTCACTGAAGAAAATAGCTTCTTAATCATAACTATGGGAGAAAAAAAAACTTCATACCAAGTTTGAACAGAGTCAAATTTATAAAAAGAAGAGCCATTCCCCAACTGATAAATGGGCAAAGGACATGAACCAACAGTTTTCAAATGAAGTAATCAAAGCTGTCTATAGTCATGGAGAAAATACTCTGAATCATTATTGATTGGAGAAATACAAATTAAAACAAATCAGAGGTACCACCTCACACCTATCAGATTGGTTAATAAAAAGGAAAATTACACATGTTGGAAGGGATGTGGGAAAAATGAATTGATTTAAATATTCTGAAGAACAATTTAGAACTATGCCCAAAGGGCTACAAAACTGTGCATACCCTTTGACCCAGCAATGCAACTAGCAGGTCTGTATCCCAAGGAGATAAAAAACAAAAATGGAAAAGGACCCATATGTACAAAAATGTTTATAGCAGCTCTTTGTGTGGTATTAAAAAATTAGAAATTGAGAAGATGTATATCAATTGGAGAATGACTGAACAAGTTATGGTATATGATCATGATGGACTACTATTGTACTCTAAGACATGATGAGCAGGAAGATCTTAGAAAAACCTGGAAGGACTTCTATGAACTGATGCAAAGTGAAACGAGCAGAACCAAGAGAACATTGTACATTGTTACAGCAATATCGTATGATGATCAACTGTGAATGACTTAGCTATTCTCAGCAATACATTGATCCAAGATAATTCCGAAGGATTTATGATGAAAATTGCTATCCACCTCCAGAGAAAGAATTGATGGAATCTGAATGCAGATTTAAGTATACATTTAAAATTTTTTTCTTGTTTTGTTTTGTCTTATTCTTTTTTGGTCTGTGTTTTCTTTTATAATCTGATGAATATAGAACTATATTTTATATAACTGCACATGTATAACCTATATCAAATTTCTTGCCTTCTCAATGATGGGTGAGGGGAGGGAAAAAAGGAGAGAATTTAAAAAATAATTAATGTTAAAAATAGTTTTTATGTGTAATTGGGAAAAACAAAATGTTAAATAAATATTTTAAAATGGAAATAGTAGGGAAAGCAAAGAAAAAAAAACAAGAAAGAAAAATTTCTCAAGGATTTCTCAGCCCATTTCTCCTTCTAAGTAATTATCCACCTGCAGTTCCTATATCAGATAGTTTTTATTGTGGTTGTGGTTGTTTTTGTTGTTCAGTCATGTCGAACTCTTCATGATCCCATGGATCATGTTCTCTGTAGTTTGTTTTTTGGCAAAGATACTGTAGTAGTTTGCCATTCTGTTCTCCAGTGGATTAAGGCAATCAGAGGTTAAATTACATGTCCAGGGTCACACAACCAGTAAGAGTCTGAGGGCAGATTTGAACTCAGATCATTCTGACTCCAAGTCTAGGACTTTATCCACTAAGCCATCTAGCTATCCCATAATAGTTGTACTAATATAGTAATTCAATTGACTGGCTATACAACACCATGTTTTAGACTGGAAAAGAGCATTTTTTTAATTCAGTTTCTCTATTTGAATTGTTAAGTCAATCCATTTTTTAAACATTTGCATTTAAAGTTTTGAGTTCCAAATTCTTCTTTTTTCTTTTTCAGCCAAAGACAAGGTTTATTAGAACATCTGTCATATTGGCCAGACTCTTAAGGAATCTGAACATTACTGAACTATTGTCTAGTTTTAAGAATCTGAGCACCTTAATGGAGACAAAATGGGCATTATATACAGAAAGATTGCGGGAGTGATCTAGGAAGGATCTTGATGGGAGTGACTGGGAGGCTGAGAATGGGGTCTAGACAGGGTCATGGGTGGGAAGTAGCCAGGGGCCATAGGGATGAAAGACAATGGAGGACTAGGCTAGGTTGTGGGTAACAGAGAAATGGGAGATTCTGCATAGGGAATAAAGAAAGGTCAGTTGATGGGATTATAGTCTCAGGGGAAATCCAGAGACTTGGCCACATGGCAAAATCCAGGGTTTTTGCTTTCTGGGGTCTAGATCCCAACCCCATCATTCCCCCCTCAAACAAATGGGACCCAAATTCTTTTGGGGTAAGGGGTGAAATTGCTTCCTGCTGGCAAGCAGTGTAAAACTGTCCCTGCCTTGAGGGGGTCCCAAAGAATTGGTTGACTGGAACCAAGCACAGGCTATAGCCAGGGAATGTGTGTGGGGGGGGGCATTAGCCGGTAACCACTGTTTACTACCAACTGTAGGTGAATGGCCTGTAGTCTGGAAGACACAAATCTTACAGAAAAGACTGCAGGGCCCAGATATGACAAGATAAAACATCCTTAGCTCTGTTTGGATTCTGATAATTCTGTTTTCCAGCCATGCAGTATTAAATCCACCTCATAGCCACACTCAGGAATAGCCAGGTGGGTAACATTCCTTTTCAAAGGAACATAATGGGGAAACTGAGTCAGGAGGATTCCATCTTAGACTGAAGCTAAAATTGTCCTCTCTGCTTTTCCAAATGCTGACTTTCCACTAGTAACACATTCTCTGAGTAGCATGTGGCGTTTCTCTCAGATGGTGGATTATTGATTATTGATGAATTATGACCCATCAGACAACTCAAAATAAAATTCTATGAGCTTTTACCTCAAACAGCAAATTTCACTAATTACAGTTTAGAAAAACTTTTCCAAGATTTACATCTCAAATTTAAATTTGTCCTGGTGTAAGAAGCCAATCTTTAGGGAGGATTTCTATACACTTGCAAATTCTGAGCAAGACAAAACCCAAACAAGCTTTTTGGCAAGTTTACACAGTAAAACAATAACCAACAATAACCAAATTATTTTAGCGATAACCAAATTTTGAAAAGTTGCTTGACATAACTGATACAAAAAGTTCACCAATTTGAAACTTGAAACAAACCCATTACCAATCAGGTGACTTTCATTTTGTTAAATTAATTTCCAAATTACTTTACACAGAGAATCAACTTCTTGTCATTAACAGAGTGAGCTTACCCAAGTTCAGAGACTAGCTTCTTTACCTTGAGCAGGACATACTGAACCTGGGTGATGTTCCTAGGCAAAGGTTGCCTCAGGGCCCAAGGCCATTGCCAGTGCCCAACCCCCCCCCCCCTGCACAGTAGAGGGCAAATTCAGAGGTGGGGAGTGGGGGAAGGATGAAACTCTCCTCCTATGAGAGAGATTAACAGATACCCCCTTGACTAAAGGGAAGAGACTAGGAGAGGGAAATGAACAGGGTTGTAAGGAAATGTTTCAAAACTCCTTAATGATCAATCACAAAACTTCCAGAATCTGCTAAGATGTTTTAGCTATTCTAACTTTTCCCAGTAACCTCCATGAAGGAGGATCCAGGAGTGTAGAAGGAAGGGAGTAAATAAGCCTCAGAGAACCAAAAAGCACCTGAAGTTTTCCCAATGCTCTAGCTCCCAAGAGAATTGACAGAACTGGGCATATGCTTCCAGATAGGGTGTCCATCCTTGTCCTCTATGCTGCAGAAGGTGTACCCAGGTCCATGGCCTGAACTGAACCAGTAGACCAAGAGCCTGACAAGCCAGTTGTGAGACAGCCTTGTAACTATATGCTCAAAAAGCACCTCCAAGCCTTCCTAGGTGCTTGGAGAGCAACCCTAACTACAGGGCAAGAAAGAAGGGGGGGAGGCTTACATACCTTCCAGTCTTGACTGGAGGAGAACTTGGGGTTAGGCAGTTTTCCCCATACAGGCCCACCAAAATGTTGAGGTTTAGGGGTGCTGCCTGAAAGAATTCAATCCAAGTCTTCTTTCAACTGAAGACAAGGTTTATTAGAACATCCGTCATATTGGGCAGACTTTGAAGGAATCTGAACACTACTGAGCTCTTGGCTAGATTTTAAGAATCTGAGCCTGATTTCCAAATTCTTTCCTTCCTTCACTCCTCCCTGAGATGGTAAGCAATTATATGTAAGTTATACATATGCAATTATGTAAACCATTTCTATATTAGTCATTTTGTACAAGAAGACTCAAATAAAAGAAAAAATGAAAGTAAAAAATAGCATGCTGTCTGTATTCAAACAGTATCAGCTCTTTCTCTGAAGGCAGATAGCATGCATCATCATTAAATCCCTTGGGATTGTCTTGGATCATTGAATTGCTGAGAATAGCCAAGTCATTCATAGTTCTTCATCCAAAAATATTGCTGTCAATGTGTACAACATTCTCCTGGTGCTGTTCACTTCACTATGCATCAGTTCATATAAGTCTTTTCAGTTTTTCTTCTGAAATCATCCTGCTTGTCATTTCTTATAGCACAGTAATATTCCATTATGTATATCACAGCTTGTTTAGCTATTCCTAAATTGATAAACATCCCTTAGATTTCCACTCTTTAGCCACCACAAAAAGAGCTGTTATAAATATTTTTGTACAAATAGATTCTTTACACTTTTTTGGATGTCTTTGAGACATAGACATAGCATGATATTGCTGGATCAAAGGGTATGCACAGTTTTAGAACCCTTCGAGTTTAGTTCCAAATTGCTCTTTAGAATAGTTGAATCAGTTCACAACTACATCAACAATGCATTGCTGTCCCAGTTTTCTCACATTCCCTCCAACAACCAACATTTTCCTTTTTTTGTCATATTAGCCAATCTGATAGGTGTGAAGTGTTACCTCACAGTTGTTTTAATTTGCATTTTTTAATCAATAGTGATTTAGAGCATTTTTTCATATGACTATAGATAGCTTTGATTTCTTTGTCTGAAAACAGTCTGTTCATATCCTTTGACCATTTATTAATTGGGGAATAACTTGCATTTTTTTTTTATAAATTTGACTCAGTTCTCCATATATTTAGGAATGAGGCCTTTAACAAAGATACTTGTTGCAAAATTTTCCCCAGTTTTCTGCTTTCCTTATAATTTTGGTTGCATTGATTTTGTTTGTGCAAAAACTTTTTAATTTTATATAATCAAAATTATCTATTTACATTTTGTAAAGTTCTTCATATCTTCATGGGTCCTAAATTCTTCTGACAGATAAACTGTTCCATGTTTTATGAATTTACTTATGGTATCTGAGTCAATCTATTTTGAGTAATTATGAAACTCATTGAGTTTTTGTGCTATTCTGTTATTATGCAAATATTATCATAAATTCATAAATAGAAACATTGGAGGGACCTCCTATTCATCATCTTCATGATGATCAATCATCATCAACATATCTAACATTTATGTAACTCCTACTTTGTGCTCAGGGACTGTGCTAAGGGTTTTAAAAATCTTATCTCAAGGGCAGCCAGGTGGCACAGTGGATAAAGCAGCAGCCCTGAAGTTAGGAGGACCTGAGTTCAAATCTGGCCTCAGACCAAACACTTGGCACTTGCTAGCTGTGTAACCCTGGGCAAGTCACTTAACCCCAATTGCCAAAAAAAAAGAAAAGAAATCTTATTTCATTTTCATAAGAACCTTGTGAGGTCGGTACTGTTATTATGCTTATTTTTAGAGGCAAACAGAGATTAAGTGACTTGTTCAAGATCACATAGTAAGTGTCTGAGGGCAGATTTGAACTCTGGTCTTTCTGGCTCTTGGTCCATTACTATATCCACTGTACCATCTAGCTGTTTCACTGTCTTTAAGATATCTTTTTTTTCCACCTGGAACCAGCATATGCATCCTCAGTGACAAAGGCAAACATTTTTGCTGAGCAAATGTTTCCTTCTTTATGCTTTGCTTGACCTTAATAATTAGTCTCATTTAACAAAATTATATCTGTAGTTGTTTTATTAAGGAATCTTTTAGGTACTTAATGTCTACATGAATGATTTTTTGTTGGAAAAGAACCTAGAAGACTGCATTTTGCTCCAGCAATTCAAATGTTTTGACTTTGTTTATGTTTTGTGGGGTTTTTTGATAATTTAATGTTGACAGAATTTTGAATGTAGTCCAAACTGGACTGGTCTCTAACCTGCGAATGTCCAGAACTCAACAGAGTAGGTTAAAGGCAGGTGTGTCAGGACACAAAGTAGCAGTATAATTTATTCCAGAGTGAGGAAAGTGACTTTCGGGCAAGGAAGCCCCACCACCACCACTACCCCCTACCCCGAGAAGGAAGGCTTAACATGTTGGGGTACAGGCACTGCTTATATACATAAGTGTTCTGGACTATGATAATCATTCTTACGTCTTGAGTAACAATTTCCCATGTGTGGACGATGCAGGCACTCCTGGGTCCTGTGGGCACAATCTCCAGCTGGTTCAGTTGACTTAGCTGTTATAAGAAACAGGGATTGTGAGCAAGTCAAGAAAGGGGATGGATCGCTTAGGTCCCTGGGAAGTAGGGGGCATTGAACACCTGGTGCTTGGTCAAAGCAATACACTTTGCTAGGGGATGAGATCATCCAGAGTGCAAAGGATCATTGTTATACCAAGCTCAGAGCACAGCCTATTTGCTGGGCCTTACCTCTGGGAAACAGGGTGTCTCCAAAATATTTTGACATAACAAATAATTTAAAAAAATGAATTTTAAATTCTTTGTACGTTTCAGCCAACTGCGTGATTGCAAAGACCTGGTCCATTGTAGAAAATTTTTTGTAAAAGTATGTCTGCTTTCTTCTCACATTTTATCAAGGATATAGTTAATGATATGTAAACATATGGGGCAGTAGTTATTAATCTCTCAATTTTTTTGTATTATGTCATCAGTAATTTTTACATTCTCTTGATACCGGTTCTCCCCTTCTGAAATATCTTTTAAAACGGCCCTTTAATTTTCTTAAGAGTGTGTCCCTCCAAAACAAATTTCCTCAGTGTAAACTTGGTCTGAACTATTGCTCTTCTTAACTTCATTTTCTTAACTACCATTTAGGATATTGGGAACTTAAGCATTATGGTCCAAGATTGGTGGTTCCTTGACCTTTGATGACAAAATAGACCATTTTTAAAACTGCTGATAAATTTGCTTCATTTTCCATCTGTTAGCTTTTATTTTTGCAGTTTCATCTTGGAATGTTCTTGGGCCCATGTGCCTCAGTTGGGTGCCACACCAAGTCTTCTTTTGATTTGTTTTCATTTCTGTTGACTTTCACTGTTTAATGAAACAACATTGCTTATAATATTCCATCCTCCTCCTCCTCTACTATGGTGTTTTGCAAATGAATATGTATACCATTCTAAACCAATGTTGCCCTTATTTTCCATATCTCAATTTGTAAAGAAAATGGAATTTTTGTTGACTAAAGCAATATCTGATCTCTTTTGACCTCCTTATTGTAGTACGTATTTCATATCAAACTTTTGCAAGAAGTGGTAAAAAGGAAGGTCAAGATATTTGCCTTTTTCCATTGCCAGTGGCATTAAAAGCTTATTCAAACAGGGCAAGTTGAAATTGTTGTAATGTCTGCAACTTTGGCACATGCCTGGCCATATTTATCCTATATTTTTATCGGATGGTAATATTTATCTTTCCCCTAACTTGTGGATTATCTGGTTCACATATCAATAATTAATTCTGCTATGATTCCCCCATCAGTAATCTGTCATCTCCTGCCTATTAAAATATATTTTCTTTTTTCTTTTCTTTCCTTTCTTTGTCCTTCCTTCTTACCTTCCTTCCTTCCTTCCTTCCATCCTTCCTTCCTTCCTTCCTTTCTTCCTTTCTTTCTTTCTTCCTTCCTTTCTTTCTTTCTTTCTTTCTTTCTTTCTTTCTTTCTTCCTTCCTTCCTTCTTTCCTTCCTTCCTTCCTTCCTTTCTGTCTTTCTTTTTTTGTAATGTTGTTTGATGAATGTTCAGTGCTTTCCAATGTTCTCCTGAAGGAAAGAATTAATGACTTAGAGGCATGAAGCTCATGAGACTTTATAAACCTTTGTCTCTTCCATTTCAAAAACTTAAACTATATTTCCCAACATAATTATCCTCTCCTATACCCTCCTATTTTCACATTGAAGTTGTTCTGGAGGATGCTGTCAAGTGCTTCATAATTTTTTTATATTCACATCCTTATGCATGTTGTTGCATAAGCTTAATTATCTTCATGTTTGTCCTTTTATTATGCTTGTCCTACACAACGAAAAATGAAATAAAATGTTTCATGAAATGATGTTTGTTTTTTTAACTGCTTTTGGGTACATGCTGAAGTCAATTTCTTCAAGATCTCTATTTTTCTTTGAAACTCTTGCTGGTCATACTTCCATTAGCTACAAATTTCTTTTGTCTTATCCTTTTATTGATAACAAAATCAGGTGCCCTTCCTCTCACCATCAGCCCACCTATCCACACAGGAGGACCTAGTGGGAAAGAACATGGCAGGAAGCTCCTAATGCCAATGTTTCTGCCTGTACTCTTTTCACTCTCCTCTTTCTGACTAGAAGTTAACCCCATAACTCTTATTCCACGAGGGAGCCCATAGTCCCATCTACACTTCAATGATGGCTACACTTCAATCTAGCCCCACTCTTTGCTAGGAGGAGACCACTTAAATGAGCAGTTATCACCAACTACAATACGTCTGGTAAGATAGAAGATCACTAGGCCTTACCATTTGACCTGCCATTGTGCCTTAAGGTCCAGCTGACCTCACCATTTACCCTGCTTCAAATCCCACAGATCCCCAGAAATTAATATCTGACCTGGCAGTGCATTCTAAAGCTCCTTCTTCCATGTCTTCTGCCCTTCAGTTGATTCCACTTATATGTATGTATTATATGTATTTTCTCCTTTAATTATAATGTTAATTCTTTCAAAACAGGCACTTGCTCACTTTTCTATTTGTATTATCAGTGCTTATCACCATGTTTGACACATATTAAACTCCTGACAAATTATTTTTATTTAATGTGGCCATAGTCAAAGAATTCATACGTAGTGAACCATACTGAGCTAGACTTATCCTCAGCCAAAATCTCAGTCTATTGCTGAGATTTTTGTTGAAGTATTTCTAGGCTTGTAGGTGCTACTAGACTGGCATTCACAAAGGAGGACAACCTTTAAGAATTGACATTACAATAAGACATCAAATGAAATACCAAGAGGAATCTTTTTCTTTTTTTTCTTTTCTAATACCCTACACAAAAGATTTTAGTCCAAAAATGATACATTCAATATTGTATAATGAAAGTTGGTTGCAAATGCACAGATAGGAAGATGTGAAGCTATGTTGAAGTGAATTTTGAAAGATTTCTTCCTGAAAAAATTTTGTGTCCATTTTAAAATTTTCATTTTGTGAGCCCTCAACAAAATCTTCCACTGAAAGAAAAGACATCAAATTTTCTTTGTATAAACTTTTAAATTAATTATCAAGTGAACACATATGTGTATATTTGGTAGTTGAAAATTATATATATATATGTACATATAATGTATGTAAATATTTGTACATTATATATGTTATGCAAATGTGTGTGTTTATTTATATATATCATTTCTGACCACCAAAAACCTCAGCATTATATATAGTGGGCATCAGTTGTTAATAAATATAATTTTCATAGAGTTTTCCCAAGAAAAATTCCTATTTCCATGATTGTTTTAAATAAAAATGAAAATTTTAACATTTAAACTTATTAACTATTATGTGATTGAGATAAGGAAGTAGCCCTAAAAATTAAGTTCACCTTCTGATAAAACAATCTTTATTCATTACAAATGAAAAGCCAAAAGGTATCAGTGTTCATAGCTTGAAGATGTTGTTTTCTAATCTGCTGCTACTTGTCCATGATAAGTGTTCAGGTATAATTGCTTTTGACATTATATTCATTAGGCTGTCAGTTGTGTTACCTAAATCAAAATAAGGAGAGGTTTAATGTGGGAATGGGTGGATAGAGATGTTTATGTTTTCATCCATGTTCTTTTAAATGAGTAACCCAAAACAAAAGATAGTACCAGATGGAATGGTGAAGTATTATATGGCAGAGTATAATGGAAATCCAAACCTTTCCTTGCAGTATGTGCCCAGCTTGCAGCTGCCGTCCACTTCTACCTAACATAGCTACGACCCAGCAATTAATTCACTTGAGCCTTTCCTTTTTGGGAAAGGAGCAGAGAAGGACAATACCACAATCGGTAGTCATAGAAGAAAAAGCAGGTGACTCCAACATGGAAGGAAAAAACCGAAGGTAAATGATCCCTTTAGCCACCATTTCCTATTGTTTAGCAAGCCACCAACAAGAAGATCATGGTATTAAGCTCTCCTCCTCTTTTTTAAAAAAAAAGTGGAAAATACTAACTTTATTCAATGATTCAAGCAATACAGGCTCCAATATTCTTCTCTAGCTAGACATTTAGTTTATACCCAATAGATAATTGCTTATGGTTTAATTCGTATATGCTTCTTTCTGTGGCAGTGTGATACAATAGAAGAAAGAAGACTAGTCTTAGAATCGGAGGATTTGAGTTGAGATACTGCCTCTAATGATAATTATATATGTGACTTTGGGCAAATCACTTAACTTTTCCAGATCTCAATTTCTTCATCGGCAAGAGAAGAGGGTTGAGCTAGATGACCTTGGAGGTCCCTTTGTATTGTAGGTATATCATCCTATGGCATCTAACACTAATAAATTCCAAAATAATACTCTTGGTAGAAGTAAAGACCACACATTTTGGGGCTCTGAAATGTGAAAAAGATTATAAAACCATTTCAAGATATTAAAAATGATACCATTAGGTATCATATCTGAAATGTAGATGATCCAAATTGATTACCTATGTTTAAGTATATAGTATCCTAAACTGCTTGGATGACTTCACTGACCTTGTTGAAGATGTAAATAGAAAGGCTGGGTCAATTCTAGAGCCATTCATTCTAAATGACAAAGGTATTTGTACCTAAGAGAGACCATTTCCAGCTAATCAAGATAGTTTTTAAAGTAGAGGCAAACAAGACACAAGTTGCACGTCCACAGTGCACGAGAGAAGTCTAGAAACACAACTCAATCTTATTTTTTTGAATTGTCATTAATGTTTCTGAAAAGCAGTAAAGATGGTAAGCAAATGTGATTGTTAATGATTTCATCACATTTAGTGGCTTATTAGAGGTATAGAATTCTGTTAAGCACCTGACTAGATTCATAGAAAAGCTATGTATTAGGATAGACTGACAACTAGAATTCCTGTCAACTAGCATTTTTAAGAGTCTACCCCATGCCAGTGAGAAATTAGAGCCTCACAAAATATTCTCATTTAAAGCTACTTAGTTACCTAGTTGGCAAAGGGGATTTTAAAAATGGGAATAACAAATGCTGATGATTTGGTAGGAAGACAGATATCCCAATATTATGTTAGTGGAGCTATATATTAGTTCATCCTTGAATAATTTGGACTAAGTCCAACTTTTAATACAATTTGAATTATTCAAGAAAAGTTACTAAGGTTTAGTCTCAGCATCCTGACAGAGAGCCAGGAGAGCCATAGAGGTGATGAACCTCTTGCTATAGGCTTTGGCCTCTGTAGTGACAAGAGAGGGTCTGGCACTGACCCAGTGTGGACTCAGGCCACAGTTGCTCCTCAGCTATTTGCTGACCCAGAGCATGTCCCCAGTCCAACATAGTGAAGGCCATGGGAATAAAATGTTTGTCATCAAACTTTCTGGATTTTATGACACATTTTTGAAGGTGTTGAGATTTTATTTATTATTGACTGGGATTCCAGTAGCAATTGGCACAAAACTTGTGGATATATTCATTGGTAAAGCCTAATTAACAGAAATTCCAGAAGGCTACATTCCAGAACACTGTATTTCAAGTACCCTATAACTACATAGATTGTTTGTTATGTTTATGAACCTCCTGAAAATAATTATGAAAGAGAGCCATGGTAATCCTTCAATTGGAAGCTGAAAAGCTGATCTGAAGTTAAAGTATTGGGAACATAATGACTAATGCAACAAGAGGTGATGGACCCTGGTTTCATTCCCAACTGTTGATAGTGATTACTCTACAAAACTAGTACCTGATCATTAAGCTATTATTTCTACACATTTGAAATATACTTTTTTCATGGGGGTTCAATGAACAAATGAATACTGCATTGTTGTACTCTGAATAAAGTAGCCATTTCCCTTTGTTTCTTGTAGTTAGTTCTCAGTGTAGTTTGAAAGAATGACTTTTGTTGTTGAGGGATGGTTTTCTTTTTTGAGAAGGTCATCAACAAGGCAATTAAAACTGGATGAAGGGGCAGCTAGGTGGTGTAGTGTATCCACTGGCCCTGGATTCAGGAGGACCTAAGTTCAAATGTAACCTCAGACATGTAATACTTACTAGCTGTGTTACCCTAGGCAAGTCACTTAACCCCATTGCCTAGCAAAAAGAAAAAAAAAGAAAGAAAGAAAAGAAAAAAAACAAGAGAATGTCATTTGGGGCAGCTAGGTGGCACAGTGGATAGAGCACTGCTCCTGGAGTCAGAAGGACCTGAGTTCAAATCGAGCCTCAGACACATAACACTCACTAGCTATGTGACTCTGGGCAAGTCACTTAACCCCAATTACCTCACCTAAATAAATGAATGAAAAAATAAATAAATGCTTATTTCTTTTGGGGCAGGTAGGTGGCACAGTGGATAGAGCACTGGCCCTAGATTCAGAAGGACCTGAGTTCAAAATCTGGCCTCAGACACATAACATTTACTATCTGTGTGACCCTGGGCAAGTCACTTAACCCCATTGCCTAGTGAAAAACAAAAAAAAAAACAAAAAAAAACAAAACAAAACAAGAGAATGTTATTTGAGGCATCCAGGGGGTGCAGGATAGAGCATTGGCCCTGGAATTAGGAGGACCTGAGTTCAAATCCAGCCTCAGACACATAACACTCACTAGCTGTGTGATTCTGGGCAAATCACTTAACCCCAATTGTCTCACCTAACTAACTAACTAACTAACTAACTAAATAAATAAATAAATGTTTATTTGCTTTGGGGCAGGTAGGTGGTGGCAGTGGATAGAGCACTGGCCCTAAAGTCAGGAGGACCTGAGTTCAAATCCAGCCTCAGGCCAAACACTTGACACTTACTAGCTGTGTGACCCTGGGCAAGTCACTTAACCCCAATTGCCTAAAAAAAAAAACTGGATGAGATCAAAATTTGTGAACTTCTAAAGGATCATATTATTTGGAAGTAGATTCTACAATATGGGAGTTATGGAAAGGAAGTATAACTGTATTCAAAATGATGGGTACCTGAGCATGTAGAAAACAGGCACCTGAATTCATCATTGATAACTCATCAGTTTCAAAATGGTTGGAATTTTTAACTTGGATAATGTAAAAGATTAATGTCTTAAATCAGCTAACTGAAAAACTTCAATAAACAGGTCTTCTGGAAGTTGATAAAGCTTTGATGTTTTCTTACTTTTTACAGCCAAGAAACCTTTTGCATCTCTTTAAAGAGCATGAATTTTTTCAAAGATCTTAACTGTTGACACTTAATAAAAATCCTTATTGGTAAATATTGGAAAAATTGGTGTCAAGAGTAGCTTAAGGTAAAGAGTTTTAAATTAAAAATATAAAACATAGAAGATGGAAAGATTTTGTTATTGAAATGCCAAGCACATACACGCATTTTTCAAATTATGAACATGCAGACATTCCAAGCTAGTCTCATCATTGTTCCCAAAACACATAATGATAATTTCATATTTCTTGCTTTGTTCACATCCCCCACCTATTTCTCTTTATTTTCAAATATACAAAACCTATCCATCCCTCATGGTTCACCTCAGACATGCTGACTGGATCTGCTGTGTTTATGTTCATCATCACAACTGGTCCGTCACTGTATCAAGGCAATCCTATAACCCATGACAGCAGCTTTTCTAAACTTTTTCATCCCTGCTCAAACCTTCCATAGCTCCTACCCCCCACTCTCTCAGAAGAGGATCTTGCCTCATCTCACTGAAACAATTGAGGCCCATTCAATGAGAGGTCCCTTCTTATTTCCTCATCATCATGTGATATCACTTAGATGCCTTCAACTACTACCTCTTCCTTCAATCCAATTTCCCCTTGTAATAATCTCTTAATTGCCAAATCAAATCACCTTTTCCTTAATTCTCATCTTTTTTAACCTCTGACATTGTTGACCATTTTCTACTTGTTGATAATTTGATTTCTCAAAATTACCATGACACTACTCTCTCCTAGTTCCCTTACTACATGTATGATCACTCCTCAGTCTCCTTTGCTGGAGCTTCTTCCAGTTCATGTCTACAAACCACAGGTGTCTTCTAGGGCTCTATCCTGGGGCTTCTTCTCTTATCCTTGTATACTATTTTATTTGCTGATCTCATCAGCTCCCATGGATTCAATTATCATCTTTATGCTGATAATTCTGAGATCTACTTATCCCTGACCTCTGGTCTCTCATTTCCAACTGCCTATTAAGTTTATCAAACTGGATATCTTATATATATATATATTAAACCCTATATGTCCAAAGCTGACTCATTATCATTTTACCCAAAACTGACTCCTTTTCCTAACTTCCCAATTACTCTCCAGGGCACCATCATCTTCCCAACCACCCTGACTCACAACCTGATAATCATCTTCAACTCCTCATTCTTTTTCACTCTCCATATCCAATCAGTTTCCAAGTCCTATTGACTCTATCTTCCCAACATCTTTTGTATATTCTCCCTTCTCTCCTTTAGTAATGCTCCCATCCAGTGGAACCAAGATGGTGGAGTAAAAGCAGTGACTTGCTTGAGCTCCCTCCCAAACCCCTCCAAATACCTATAAAAAAGGGCTCTAAAAAAATTCTAAAGCAGCAGAACCCACAAAAAAGACAGAGTGAAACAAATTTCCAGCCAAAGACAGCCTGGATGGTTGATCAGAAAGGTATATCACGCCAGTCTGGGAGAGGAGTGCAGTTCGGTATGGGCGCGCAGGCCTCAGAGAACCTGGAGCAGGCCTCAAAGGACTGAATCGCAGGCAGCTGTGGTGGTTTCCAGACTTCTCAACCCACAAACACCAAAGACAACTTAGAAGGTCAGTGGGAAAAGTCTGTGACTGCAGTGGTGAGAGAGGAGCATAGGATCCCAGCGCCATTCCATGGGGCAGTGGCTGCTTCCTGAGCATCTGGCCCACAGACTGAGGGGGAATTGAGTGGCTGATCAGAGGGGGATTGCAGAGATCTCTCTGCTAGTGCAGGAATCTCTTGCTTTGCCTGTGCTTGGATCTGGGTCATAGTTCTGGGTGGTGGTCCTGGGGCGAGGAAGAGCACTGTCATGGTGAAGCTTGTAGTGGCTGTGGAGAGGAATTCCTCCTCACAGTTCCAAGACAGAAAAAAGTGCTCATAGACCAGAGCACAGGCCAGGAAAGGAGTAAACACCTCACCCTTGGTCATAGCACCTTGGAAGAACTGAAAATTTACAGGTCCCAAGAAGTATCTCTGAAAACAGCTACACAAAACCCCTGAAGCTTGGGACAGTACATTCTCCACACTGGAGACTCCTACCTTAACAAAGAGTCTATAACTCAAGTAATTGACTGAGATCATGAGTAAGCAACACAAAAAGAGTCAGACTATATTATCTTACTTTGATGACAAAGAAGATCAAAACATACAACCATAAGAAGACAACAAAGCCAAAGCTACTACATCCAAAGCCTCCAAGAAAAATACGAATTGGTCCCAGGCAATGGAAGAGCTCAAAAAGGATTTTGAGAAGTAAGTAAGAGAAGTAGAGGAAAAACTGAGAGTGAAGCTAAAAGAGACCCCAAAAAAATACTGAAGAAAATAACACCTTAAAAAATAGCCTAACCCAAAAGGCAAAAGAGGTCCAAAAAAACCAATGAAGAGAAGAATATCCTAAAAAGCAAAATTGGCCAAATAAAAAAGGAAGTCCAAAAGCTTACTGAAGAAAATACTTCCTTAAAAATTAGAATGAAGAAATTGGAAACTAGGGACAATTTGAGAAATCAAAGCACTGTTACACTAATCCAAAGGAATGAAAAAATAGAAAAGAATGTGAAATATCTCATTGGAAAAGCAACTGACCTGGAAAATAGATCCAGGAGAGAGAACTTAAAAATTATTGGACTATCTGAAAGCCATGATCAAAAAAAGAGCCTAGACATCATCTTTCAAGAAATTATCAAGGAAAACTGCCCTGATATTTTAGAAGCAGAGGGCAAAATAGAAATTGAAAGAACCCACTGATCACCTCCTGAAAGAGATCCCCAAAGGAAAACTCCTAGGAATGTTGTAGCCAAATTCCAGAATTCCCAGGTCAAGGAGAAGATATTGCAAGCAGCCAGAAGGAAACAGTACTGTGGAAACACAATCAGGATAACACAAGATTTAGCCACTTCTACATTAAGGGTCTGGAGGGCATGGAGTATGATATTCCAGAGGGCAAAGGAGTTAGGACTACAACCTAGAATCACCTACCCAGCAAAACTGAGTATAATTCTTCAGGGTAAAAAATGGTCATTCAATGAAATAGGGGACTTTCAAACATTCCTGTGGAAAAGACCAGAGCTGAATAGAAAATTTGACCTTCAAATATGAGACTCAACGGAAACATGGAAGAGGTAAACAGGAAAGAGAAATCATAAGAGACTTACTAAGGTTGAACTGTTTACATTCCTGCAGGGAAAGATGATATTTGTAACTCATGAGTCCTTTGTCAGTATTAGGGTAGTGGGAGGGAATAATTATATATATGTATAGACAGGTAGATAGAGGGCACAGGGTGAGTTGAAGATGAAGGGGTGATATCTGGAAAATAAAATTAAGGGGTGAGAGAGGATTATGAGGTAAAATATCTCTTATGAAACAGACAAGAAAAGGCTTTTACAGTGGAGGGGAAATGGGGGAAGGTGAGAGAATGAGTGAATCTCCTCTTCATAGGATTTGGGTTAAGGAGGGAATAACATACACAATGGGGTATGGAAATCTATCTTGCCCTACAGAAAAATAAGGGGGGAAGGGGGCAAGAGAGCCGGGGGTTGATAGAAGGGAGGGCAGATTTGGGGAGATAATCAGAAGCAAACATTTCTAAGGAAAGATAGGGTCAAAAGAGAGAGTAGAATAAATGGGGGGTAGGATAGGATGAAGAGAAATATACTTAGTTTTTCACAACAGGACTACTATGGAAGTGTTTTGCGTGACTTCACATCTAAAACCTGTATCAAGATGCTTGACTTTTCAAAGAGGGTGGGTGGGGAGGGAGGAAGGGAGAAAATTTGTAACCCAAAGCTTTAAAAACACATGTTAAAAAATTTTAAAAAATTTAAAAAAAAACAAAATAAAATAAAATGACAAAAAAAAATAATGCTGCCATCCTGATGATTGCCCTCATCACCTCATACCTGGACTATTGCAGTAGTTAATATCTCTATCTCAAGTCTCTCTCTACTGCAGCCCATCCTCCCTTCAGCTGTCAAAGTGATCTTCCTAAAGTTCAGATCTGGTCATGTCACACACACACACACACACACACCCCAACCAAAAAAACTCCAGTGGTTCCCTCAGGATCAAATATAAAATCTTCTGTTTGGTATTCAAAGCCTTTATAACTTCGCCCCCTTCTCCTTTTCCATTCTTTTTGCATCTTACTCATTCCCAAGGACTCCGTGACATAGCTAACATAGATAGGTCTTTTTGCTGTTACTTCCACAAAACAATTTATCTCCTGACACTAGACGTTTTCATTGGCTGTCTTCCATGACTGGAATTCTCTCCTCATTTTTTCCTCTGGTTTTCCTAACTTCCTTGAAGTCCCAGATAAAATTCCATTTGCTACAAGTAGTCTTTCCTACTCGTATGGACTGATGCTGAGCGTAGTGAGCAGAACTAGTAGAATGTTGTACATAGTAGCAGCCACATTGTGTGATGACTAACTTTGATAGACTTAGCTCTTCTTAAAACAATGCAAGGATCTAAGATATCTCCAAAAGTCTCATAATGGAAAATGCTACCCACATCCAGAAAGAACTATGGAGTTTGAATGCAGATCAAAGCATACTATTTGCTCTTTTTTTTTCTTCTGTTTTGTCGTGCTTCTTCTTTCTTGTGGTTCCTCCTATTGGTTCTAATTCTTCCTTACAACATGACTAATGTTTAATAGGAATGTATATGTAGAGTCTATACCATATTGAGTATCAGAGGGAGGCGGGGGGGAGAAAATTTAAAACTCAAAATCTTGTGGAAGTGATTGTTGAAAACTAAAAATAAATTAATAAAATAAATACTTTTTCCTGACTCCCACCTTTAATGACAGAGCCTTTCCTCTGTTGATTATCTCCAATTTCTCCTGTATATACCTAGTATGTGCATAGTTAACCACATTCTGTCTTCCCACTGGATTGCGAACTCCTTGAGAGCAGTTACTATCTTTTGCTTCTCTTTGTATCCCCAGAGTCTAGCACAAAACAGATACTTAATAAAATGTTTGTTGACTGGCTGACTAACTCCTGACAATTTTCTGTACATTCTTCTACCCTAAGAAGGACTATATCACTCTTAGCTTCAAATGAGGTCAGTAATAATCACAGTATATGTTGTCCACTCATGAAGTTCTCACAGTCAATGACAACTTTTAATTTGCCACTGACAAACAATAACGTGCTCATTGTTGTTCTTGCTTTTATTAGTTATTTCATAGCAACTTCCAAGATTTCTTCCCTTTAGATAAACTAGAGAAGATGATGAAATAAGGATAAATATATTGAGTTCAGGCCTCCCTTCTGCTTTGTCCCAGACAGCCAGACAGCCAGTGACCTGGCAAAGAAGAGGAAAAATAATCTGAGAAAAAAAATCACATACATCTGTAGACACGCAAACACAGAATTTTAAGTGCAAAATTATGTTTCTAAATTTGTTAGTAATTTTTGTTTAGGGAGAAAGGTTGTGTCACTTTGAATCCTCTGGTCTTTTCTATGGCTGTAGAGCTGAATTTTGTGTCTAAGGACTGTATGAGTAAATAATACTGAAATCCAAGATCCTTTCTTTCATACTACTTATTTTAGCTTTGTCTCAGTAACAAACTCTTATTTAGGCATTTTAATTCCAAGCCTTTGTAACAACATCAGATTCTGTGAGAGCAGGAAGGGTCGCAATAACGATAGTTCAACTACAGATGTCCTTCTAGTTTTATTTGAAATTACTTTGCATACTCCAAACATTAACTAATCCTCATAGAACCTTACAAATAGAGGTAAGTACTATGCTTGTTTTTAAAAAATCATGGAGAGATTAGCTGATTTGCCTAACATACAGGAAGTCAGTAGCAGGCCCAAGCTTATGAGTCACAGAAGTTCCTGAAGCCCGGATCCGTTCTCTGGCTCAGACTCACTAGCCGGTGCTGCCCATATGAAGTTTATTATTTTTATCCTAAACTTGGAAGCTTATAAAGAATTTGGCTTCAATAACTTCTAGTAATTTTCAATTTTCTCACTTCCTTTTTCTCCCCTATCCTGAATTGTGTCTAAAATTAGCATCAAGGCTGGAGGAACTGCTTTGTATAAAATCAGGACCAACTCACATTTTTCTTCCATTGTTTTACTAAATCTCCAATTCTGCAGATTCCTAATGTTCAAAAAAAAAGTTAACTTTTCAAGTTAAACTTGGCTTTGTGCCCTTGGTTTCAAATGGCACCAAATGCAGCAGAGTCAAAACAGACTAAGAACCATCCCCAACAGTGTTTCTAACCCAGTGCAGCACTGAGAGGATCCAGATGCATTAGGAAGAGGTAGCCAAACTTCTGGTTGTCATCTCAACCACTGGACTATCTGAGATTTGGCTGTTACAAATTAGTAAACATCTTTTAGTCAAGAAACCTGATTTTTGGATCAAAGCATAAGATTGGACATGCAATATGACAGGCTAAGAGCAGGAGTATACAGCCCATGTCAAGTTTAACACTAGGCAAGAGGATTCCTGAAGGGCTGAAGATTGCCTATGCTGGACGTGTGCTGAAAGAGGATCTGGAAAAACTCAAAAAGTAAAGCGATTCCAAGTTGCAAACTGAGTAAAAACTGAGAGTGCAATGCCACTGAAGCAAAGAAACCTTATGTCTTGTGTATAAATGGCCACTTATAGGGCAGATGGAGTAAAACGAAGGCTTTCCCACATTGTTGTGTCAAACCTCAAACTGTCAACTTAATCAAAAAACACAACCTGAGATGACAGACACAAGTGATCCTGAGATTGTTCCAACCTTTTGGAAAGAATCCTTAGTCCCTTCCAGGTTTCTACTGTATAGTCAGTCACTGGATGAAATATCCTAGAATGGTCTTGTTGAGTTCTGGCCACTAATTCTGGGTGAGAAAATAAATCATTTAGGTAAAGTTTGTAAGAAATAGAAGACTAAATTTAATTCAGAAGACATCTATTATCATCTACTATGAGCCAGGTACCAAACTAGATGCTGATGATTCAAGGTTTGAAAAATGATCCACTTTCTACCTTGAAGAAGCTTATAATTTCATAGAGGAGGATATGATGTGAACACAAATGAGGATAGAATGATACTGAATGTGAAAAGGTCAGTGGAGAGGCCTAGATGAAGTGCTATAAGTACTGAAAAAAAAAAAGAGAGATCATGTTTGCTGGCATGGTAGGTGGTATATGTTAAGGCAATAGATAGAGCGCCAGGTCTAGAATCAGGAAGAACTGAGTTCAAATGTGGCCTCAGATATTTTCTAGCTGTGTGACCCTAGGTGAGTCACTTAACCTCAGTTTTCTCATCTGTTAAATGAGGATAGTACTAGTACTACCTCCCAGGGTTGCTGTCAGGATCAAATGAGATAAAGGCAAAATGCTCCATAGTAAGTGCTATGTAAATGCAAGCTATTGTTATTAACTGAGGAATGTCAGGAAAGCTTTCAGAAATAGGTGGCACCAGAGGCTTTCAATGCTTAACTTTTTCTCATCTTATTTATATACTAAGTAAAGAAAATTAGGTTTAAAATCTGTGTAATACTTGTTAAATGTGTTCTTTTTTGACCCTATGAAGTAGGCAGGGCAGACATTCTCTTCCCCATGTTACAAAAAAGGAAACTGAGACTCAGACAGTGTGACATTATAGATAGGGGATTATATTTAGAGTCAAGAATATCTGGGTTTCCTCTCTTCTTCGGATACTAACTGTAGGACTCTGGCCAAATTATAATCTTGGTACCCCAATCTTTATTTGTAGACAGAGACAAAAATAGCACCTACCTTACAGAGTTGTTATGAAAATCAACTGAGGCTATGCCCATAAAAATCTTTTCGAACCTTAAAATGTTATATAAATTTGAGCTATTATCATGGGACTTGCCCAAGGTACCAAGGAGTTTCAGAACTCAGGCTCAAACCCAGGTTTTTTATTTAATTTCAGGAGTCTTTCTACTGTACCCATGTACCACTACTTGAAATTTTCCTAGATTATGAAACATAGTCCCTATTATTGTCTAACAAGCTGATTTTTTACCCAAGGAACTGGAATAAATATATCTACCTTGGCACAGATGATGTAATGATGTAAAGTTTGAAGAACAGCCCAGTTTCTCCCTTCAAGGCTTTATAATTTAGAAGGGGAAAATAATATATGAATACTAATAAGAATGAAACAATCTTGAATGTGATAAGACCAGAGAAAAGGTCCAGATGAAGTGTAATAAACCTACATTGATTATACATTTTATAGTATTGCCAAGGAAATTTGAAGGCAAAAAAATGGAGGAAATGGATGATTATAGGTTTGAATAGATATCTCCCAGTGTCTTCTCCCTAATTTTCCCAGATTTTAGTCCTGAACTTGAGGCAGAAGATACTTATGGAAGCAATAATCATGAAGAGAAGCAGTACTGGCTGAGAATAGAGGGGTTGCCATTTTCAAAAAAGTCAAAATTCAAAAGGTTGAGCTAACATCAAGATCCACACTTCCCTCTGGCTGGGTTTAGCAGGCCTGTCAAGGGATATGTTGTGATGGAGGACTTACAACAGCCCTGGGACTGTTAGAGTTGACCAGACCTCAGAGTGTATGATAACTGTTGGTGGTACTGACACTGGATAGCCCTTCCCATCATTTACCTACTCTCATTTATTCTCTGCCTTCAACTATCCTCATAAATAGTGGCTTAGCGGTAGCAATGTTGTCTCTTTCCTCCTCCTGTCTGTAGCCTGAGTGGCTGAGGCTTGGAACCATTTCCACCCTAACAGTATCCTTTGGGTTGTTTTTTGGGGGGATTCCATAAAAAAAGATAGCTAACTTATCAATATCAGTTGCATTTGCATGAATTCATAAAAGATATTAGGTACAAAGATGAGGAAAAAGGGAAGAGATTTAAAATATTGGTGTTTATTTCTATAAAACTCAAATTAGTGCTGGTTTTGTGTACAGGGAACCAATCATTAAGAGAGAGGATAGTTTAAATAAGAAAGGGAAAAATCCCGAGCACCAGATGCTCTTAGCCACAGAGGTGGGTAAGCAAGTGAAGTGGCAGCCAATTTTTTTCCCTTTACCTTGAGAGGTTGAGATGTACTTGAAAGAGAAAGCCATGACTGAAGGGGGAATGCCTTCTAGGGAAGAAGATCTACTCACAAGAAGAGAGGGGTAGCAAGTGGCACATGCCTGCTCAGTAGGTCAGGCTGACTCAGAGAATGACTGATAACTCAGCCTGTCTGTCTTGTTCACTATCACCACCTGGTGTTTGGGGTGTTTTATTGTTGTTGGGGTTTTTTGGTTTTGGTTTTTTTTTTTGGAATTATGGAGTTGTATGAAGCATTAACTATGAAAGTACCTCTTTAATACACTTTGATGGTATACCTCCAGATTATTTTAGGATAACTTGAGTTGACAATAGTTAATCATATAAATTCTATAAAGTATCACTTACTGGATCTATTTTAATTCTCTATCACTGGTAATGCAATCTCTAGCACCATTTTTGGATATAGATCCAGAGAAAAAATGGAAATACATATTAAATAGAATTACCTCACCAAAATCCATTTCTTATGATGCTAATTTGTTTGCTAATTTTGATGCAATTCTTCAAAGAATGCAATTACTCTTTTAAATACATACATATATGTACATGTACATATACACACATTTATATACACATATATTTATATATTGGAGAAGGAAATAGCAAACCACTCCAGCATCTTTGCCAAGAAAACCTCAAATGGGGTCATGGAGAGTTGGATATAACTGAAACAACTAAACAACAATAACACACACAGAATATTATATTATATATACATATATGTATATACATATATATGCATACACATACATACACATATATGTATATATGCATTTAAAAGTCTAACACAGGGCTTTTGACTTGGACAAAAACACACATATAAGTACTCTACATTATCTATAGAGTTGCACAACTATAACTTTCAACCTCTGGTGGAATTTTTATGGATTAATTAAAAATGACACCTGAGGTTTTAATTTTTTCCCAATAGTATCGCATGCAAGTTATAAGCAATATAGGATAGTATAAATAATAAAACTAGTTACTTGTCATGCTCAATAGGCTAATGATTCTTGCACTTAGATGGATCCATCTAGGGAAGACTAATAGCAAAGGAATTTTTAGGGGCCTCCAGGACCATTATTTGGGCCTGGCAGAAAAGATATGTTTGATTTGTGACTGAAAATTGTGATTTGTTAGGAAACTTCATTTCTCAGTTCTCATTTATGAAACCAACTGCTCTTATGTTCTTATATTTTATAGTCTAAAACTTCATTTGCAAAGTACTATTGTAGATATAGGATATGTATCGCATACACACAGAGGCAATATGGAATAGGGGATAGAATGTCAGCTTTAGACTTAGGAAGACCGGGGTTCAAGTCCTACTCATGACACATAATAATTGTGTGACTTACAGACAAGTCATTTAAGCTCTCAGATGCCCAAATAATTCTCTAATACTTATGTAATCTTGGACAATTATCTATCCAATGGAATCACAGTTCCAGATCAAGATTGTTGATGTGGATATGGGACGAGGGAGAGAGAGAGAAAAGAGAGACAGAGATAGAGACAGACAGATAGACAGACACAGAGAGAGATACAGACAGGGAAAGAGAAAGAGAGAGAGGGGGAGAGAGAGACAGAGAGGGACAGAGAGAGAGAGAAGGAATCTGTATCTTAAAGGTCATTTAGTATAAATGTATGTGTGTGTGTGTGTGTGTGTATTCAGATATGTGATTTTCATGTCAGAACCTCCCTACACTGATGACATCATCATAGATTTAGAGTTGGAAGGAAATTTCATCTAGTCCATCACTCTGAGGAAACTGAGGCCCAGAGAAGTTCAGTGTCTTGCATCCATTAACCATGCATGAAACTTAATGGTATTGGAGAGGTGTGGGGCATTTCAAATCAGGTCTTCTTAATTCCAACTCTCTACTGCATCACACTGTCTCCTATGTCTAAATTTCTAAAATATACATACATATATTATATAAATTAGCTATATAATATATATATAACAACCTATATCTACCTCTGTTTTTGTATTTATTTCTGTATCATCTAACTGTATCTATTACCTGTACTCATACCTTGCCCTGTTTGTCTGAATTACTACTTTCCTCAGGGTTTGGATTAAATATGATACAGCCAGGAAGGGAGACCATCAGAGAAGTTTTTAATGATCCTGGCATGCACAAAAGTCTAGTTATTCTTCCTTCTTCACTAGGAATCTCTGGGAGTTACACACTCAAGATGGTCAAGAATAATAGGCATCTCTACACTGGTGTGGTGAGTGTAACATCCTAGCCACTGCCTTCCACCTCTATGAAAGTTAGGCTATTTTTTCCTTAAAACAAATTAAAACTATTCACAAGACTTCATTGGCTTAGAAAACTAATTGTTCAAGATACTGACACTTCCAGACTGGTTGTCTGAGTACAAAACAGCCACAAGGAGCTCCAGCTTCTCTTTGATGTTTGACTGGATAACCATGGGCATCTCAAAAGCATGGGACCTTCACTCAGCTGAATCAATTTGTGGTGTCATGAATGAATATTCTTGTTTAATGGCTATTAAATTTCCTTTTGTTAACTGTTGAATGACCTACAAGTATCTTATTTTATTCAATATCAGATAGAAACTACAGAGAGACTAAGTCAAGTCTACCCTGGAAGATCCAATTGCAGAATGGGTTTTTCCTTCTTCCCTCTACTTTCCACAGTATCCAGACTTCCTGATCATAATGCTATATATTTGAGTCCTGTGATTGCATGCGGAGGGAGGAGTGATAATTAAAAAAAAAGAACCTAGATATAATTTGGTGGCTCCAGAACTATGTACAGACCATCGATTTTATAGTTTTGATATATTGAGTAATATTCAGTTTCACCCCTAAATCTGGCTAGTGGTGCTTTGAATGACATAGTGCCATCATTGAAAGCACAGGTGATGATGGGGCATAATCTAAGAAACTTCTGCAGCTTGAGTCTGTTGGCCAACTCAACATTTATTAAGTGCCTGCTGTGTACCACACTCTGTGCTAAGCACAAGAAAAAAGAGCAAAAGAGAATACCTGCCCTCAAGGAGTTCACAATCTAACGGGGAAGATGACATGCAAACAAATATATACCAAGTGAGTTGTAAACAGGATTGATAGGAATTAATTGAAAGAATTAAATTAAAAGAAGGAAGGCACTAGAATTAAGAGAGCTTGAGGGAGGATCTATTTTCTCCAGCCTCCTCTGTTTATTATGCCTGCAAATAATATGTCTTAAAATTTGTTGTTCCTTAGCATTTGTCATCCCTTATGATGGAGGAAGCTGTATATCAGTTATATGAAGGGATGTCAGAAGTTACATCTAGTCTAACCCTTGGATGAACTAAGCTTCCCTTTGCAGCATTCCCAACCAGAGGGTCTCCATCCTCTGCTCGATGGACTCCAGTATTGGAGTGTCCGATGCCACTTTGTGACAGTTTTCATCATAAGTAAGTTCCTCCTGACTTCAGGCATATATTTGTCACTTCTCACATTCCACCCATCCCTCTTGGTTCTGCCCTCCTCCATAAGACAAGCTTTCAGATCCTTGATGACAGCTCTCTGGTGCCTTTAGTCTCACCTACATTCTGCCCCACACTCCCACACCCAATACACCTAATTCTGCTCTTCTTAAGGATAAATATCCTCAGTTTCTTCAACCAATTCTATCCACAGTATGAAGACTACTGTCACCATCTGGATTCTCCTCCTCTAGGGGCTCTGTAGTTTATCAATGACCTTTCCAAATAGTGGCTCAATAAGCAACTACTCTTATATAAAACAAACAAGGCATTTCTGGGTTAATTAGTTGTATTTATCTCAACTGATTCTCTTTTTAGTAAATTTAAGTCATTTTTACAGATGAACCAAGCTTACCTTCTTCATAATCTAGGTTTCAATGATGCTGCTTTTGGATCTCCTCATACCTGTCTGACTGCTCCTTCTCTGACTACATTGCAGAATATTCATCCATGGCTCTATCCTGGACCCTCTTCTCTTGTCCCTAGCTACAGTTTCACTTGGTGATCTCATCAGCTCCTATCATCTCTATGCAGATGACTTTCTAACTGACTTGTCCAGCCCCAAACTCTCTCCTGACCTCCAATTTTATGTCTCCAACTGATAGCTAAAAGTGGACATTCCAGAGACATCTTCAATTCCAAACTGAAGGCATTATCTTTTCCTTCAAAATCTCCTCTCTTCCTAACTTTCCTATGGCTTTTGAGGGTGCCATCATCCTCCCAATTACCCAGACTTAATGCCTAGGAGTCATTCTCTACTCTTCACTCTCTCTCTCCCACATTCAATCTATTGGCGAGTCCTGTTATTTATACTTTTGTAACCTATTATATATGACATTTCTCTCCTCTTTTTTAAAACTTATTTAGCATTTTATTTTTCCCAGTTACATGTAAAAACAATTTTTAAGATTTGTTTTTAAAACTTTGGGTTCCAAATTCTCTCCCTTGCTCCCTCCCTACCCCCACGTTCCACATTGAGAAGGCAAGCAATTCAATATAGGTTATACATGTGTAGTCATGTGAAAGATTTCCATATTGTCATGTTGTGAAAGAAATCATAGGCCAAAAAAAAATTCAAGAAAAATAAAGTTTAAAAAGTATGCTTCAATCTGTATTCAGACACCATCAGCTCCTTCTCTGAGTATGGATAACATTTTTCATCAAAAGTCCTTCAGATCATTGTATTACTGAGAATTACTAAGTTAGTCACAGCTGATCATCTTACAATATTGCTGTTACTTTGTACACAGTACATTTCACTTAGCATCAGCTCATGTAAGTCTTTCCATGTTTTTCTGAGAGCATACTGCTCAACATTTCTTAGAGCATAATAGTTTTCCATAATAATCGCATACCACAATTTGTTCAGCCATTTCCCAATTGATGAGCGTCACCTCAATTTCCAATCCTTTACCCCTAGAAAAGAGCTGCTTTAGATATTTTTGTACATATAGGCCCTTTTCCTTTTTTTTAAATCTCTTTTGGGATATAGACCTGTTAGTGGTATTGCTAGGTCAAAGGGTATGAATAGTTTTATAGCCCTTTGGGCAGAGTTCCAAATTAATCTACAGAATTGTTGAATCGGTTCACAATTCCACCAACAATCCATCAATGTCTCATTTTTCCCACATCCCTTCCACCATTTGTCATTTTCCTTTTCTGTCCTATTAGCTAATCTAATAGGCATGAGGTAGTACCTCAGAATTGTTGTAATTTGCATTTTTCCAGTCAATAGGGAGTTAGGACACTTTTTTTATGTGGCTATAGATAACTTTGATTACTTCATCTGAAAACTGTTCACATATCATATATGTTTTCATCATATATCAAGAATGGCTCTTATTTTTATAAATTTGACTCAGTTCTCTGTTTGAGAAAAGGAGGCCTTTATCAGAGAAGTCTGTTTCAAATTTTTTTTCACTGTTACTATTGCTAATTATATTTTCCTCAATCCTATTCCTACTCCCTCCATTTATTCTATTCTCTCTCTCCTTTCACTTTGTCCCTCCTCAAAAGTGTTTTGCTTCTGACTACTCCCTCCCCAAATCTGCCCTCTCTTCTGACTCCCCTTCTTTTATCCCCTTCCTCTCCTACTTCCTGTAGGGTAAGATATATTTCTCTACCCAATTTAGTATGTATGTCATTCATTCTTTGAGCCAATTCTGATGAGAGTAAGGTTTACTCACTCCCCCTTACCTCCCCCCCTTCACCTCCACTGCAAAAAACTATTTCTTGCGTATTTTATGCAAGATAATTTACCCCATTCTACTCCCTTTCCCTTTCTCCTAGTACATTCTTCTTTCACCCCCTTAATTTTATTTTTTAAGATATCATCCCTTCATATTCAACTCACACCTGTGCCCTCTGACTGTATATTGTTATGTTGTTATGAGTTATAAGCATCATCTTCCAATGTAGGAATGTAAACAGTTTTAAGTCCCTTATGATTTCACTTTTCTGTTTACTTTTTTATGTTTCTCTTGAGTCTTGTATTTGGAAGTCAAATTTTCTATTTAGCTCTGGTCTTTTCATCAAGAACACTTGAAAGTCCTCTGTTTCATTGAATGTCTATTTGTCCCCTGAAGGATTATACTCAGTTTTTGCTGGGTAGGTGACTCTTGGTTGTAATCCTAGCTCCTTTACCATTCAGAATATCATATTCCAAGTCCTCTAATCCTTTAATGAGAAAGCTGCTAAATTTTGTGTGATCCTGACTGTGGCTTCACAATACTTGAATTATTTCTTTCTGGCTGCTTGCAATATTTTCTCCTTGATCTGGGAGCTCTGAAATTTGGCTATAATATTCCTGGGAGTTTTCATTTTTTATGTCTTTCAGGAGGTGATTGGTGGATTCTTTCAATTTCTATTTTACTCTCTGGTTCTAGAATATCAGGGCAGTTTTCATTGATAATTTCTTTTTGTTTGTTTGTTTGTTTTTGGTGAGGCAATTAGAGTTAAGTGACTTGCCAAGGGTCACACAGTTAGTAAGTGTCAAGTGTCTGGTCTGAGACCAGATTTGAACTCAGGTCTTCCTGACTCCAGGGTCAGTGCTCTATCCAGTGCATCACCTAGCTGCCCCTCATCGATAATTTCTTGAAAGATGATGTCTAGGCTCTTTTTTTTTATTATGGCTTTCAGATAGTCCAATAATTTTAAAATTATCTCTCCTAGATCTACTTTCCAGGGCACTTGCTTTTCCAATGAGATATTTCATATTGTCTTCTATTTTTCATTTTTTGTTTTTGTTTTATTAGTTCTTAATTTCTCAAAAAGTCATTAGCTTCCATTTACTCTATTCTAATTTTTAAAGAATTATTTTCTTCAATGAGCTTTTGTACCTCCTTTTGCATTTGGTCAATTCTACTTTTTAAGGCATTCTCCTCTTCTTTGGCTTTTTGTACTTCTTTTACCTTTTGGCCTGGTCTGTTTTATAAGGTGTTACTTTCTTCAGTATTTTATATCTCCTTTACCAAGCTATTGACTCATTTTTCATGATTTTCTTGTATCACCCTCATTTCTCTTCTCAATTTTCCCTCTACCTCTCTTATTTGATTTTCAAAATCCTTTTTGATCTCTTTCATGGCCTGAGACCAATTCATATTTTTCTTGGAGGCTTTGGATTTAGGAACTTTGATTTTGTTACCTTCTTCTAAGTATATGTTTTGATCTTCCTTGTCACCATAGTAACTTTCTACGGTCAGATTTTTTTCTGTTGTTTGCCCATTTTCCCAGCCTATTTATTGACTTTTAACTCTTTGTTAAAGTAGGATTCTGCTTCCAGGGTGGAAGGGGAATTGTCTCAAGCTTCAGGGGTTTTGTGCAGCTGTTTTTAGAGATACTTCTAGGGACCTGTAGGTTTTCAGTTCTTCCAAGGTGGTATGACCTAAGGAGAAGTATGTTTACTACTCTTCTGGCCTGTGCTCCAGTTTGTCAGTGACCAAAAGCACTCTTTTCTGTCCTGAAAATATGACGATAGTCCCCACTCCACTGCAGCCACAGTGTGTGGCTCTGGTGTGCTAGTGCTCCTCTTCACTCTGTTACTGCCACCCAGAATTGAGACCCAGATCTGAGTACAGGCAAAGCAAGAGTCCTGCCTCAGGGCTAGCAAAGAGATCCCTGTAGTCTCCTTCTTGCCAGCTATTCGACCCCCTTTCCATTTGTGGACTGAGAGCTCCAGAAGAAGCCGCTGCCATTGCTGATTCAGTGGCTCCCAAGGCCTGCTCCTGGTTTCCTGGGGCCCAGTGTGGAGCCTGCACCAGACTTGTACTCTACTATCTTTGAGGTGTGATAGACCTTTCCTGCTGAACTTCTAAGTTGTCTGTCTGGAAAATTATTTCATCCTGTCCTATTGTGGGTTCTGCTGCTCTAGGAATTGCTTTATGGCATTATTTAAAGGTGTTCAGAGAGGTTTTGGGGAGAGCTCAGGTAAGTCACTGCTTTTTCTCTGCCATCTTGGCTCCACCACAGCATGCTGCCTTTCTATAGGCTTGGGGAAAGCAGCACACAAGCCAATTTAAAATACCCTGCAGTAGGAGAAATCTATACATACCTATGATTTCATTGACATAAGGAACCCCTAATGAGACATGTCTATCTACCAAAGCAAAGCAGAAACTTATAGTCTTAAAGAATTGCCTAGAATTTTGAGAAGTTAAGTGACTTGTCCAGGGTAACATAAGCCAGTATTTATCAAAGAGGGGACTTGAACCCAATTCTTCCTGATCATACTATTCTCCCTCTCTCTCTCTCTCTCTGTCTTTCTGACTCTCTCCCCCTCTCTCCACCTCTGTTTCTCTCTGACTCTGGCTCTCTGGCTCTCTCTGTCTGTATGTATGTCTCTCTGTCTCTGTATGTCTGTCTCTTTCTCTGTGTGTCTCTCACTGTCTCTGTCTCTCTGTCTTTCTCTGTCTCTGTCTCTCTTTCTGTCTCCTCCCCCCAAATACACACATACACATACTATCATCTTTGCTTATGTACACAGTTTAGGGAAGTTACAAAGGCAGACTGAATTCAAGAGCAATAATGCTTTTATACAGTCACTAGTTAAGAGACCAGGAAAGCCCCAACTGTTGCTTCACAGGGCAATGAAGTTATCCTGTGGCTGGTGTGGCATCTAACTGTGGGGAGAATATTTCATAGCATGCATTCAAACTCGGGTACTCTTGCCCTCTGGTGTTATGTCTAAACCCTAGACATATGTGATTGTGTATGGTGAGACCACAGTCAGTTTTACCCCTACTGCAGTCCTGAAAATTTTTCCTTACCTTCAAACACTCCATCAAGGGACCACTCTCAGCCCTGTCTATACCCACAAAATTAAATTGAGGATACAAACTATTTAGCTGGATAGTTCAAGCAAAAATAGCCAAATGCTTTTGGCCTGAAGTATCTAAATACTTCAGTCAAAGCTTGTGGGGAGGTTTAAACAGAAGTATCCAAATGATCACATCAGTTCTCCACTTGATTTGCATGTCATTATTGGCCCTAACTAAAGTTTGCAATGGTGGCTAGACTTCAGAGCATTGGTGGTTAGGATCCTCGAAAGATGATTTCTTTGAGAAGGGCCATTTGTAAAAAAAATACATAATACAACCTGCTCATAGATTCAAGTGGGATTTCAGCTTTATCAATTGACATAAGAACATTGGAAATGATGAGTATATTTCAGTTGTGTTGGTAAACAAATATACATGCTGAAGAATCTTTAAACAAAAACAAAAAGGAATCTAAACAAGACATTATCATGCAAAAGCATACAGAAGTTCAAAATTTGGTAAACAGATTTTTCATGGGTTCTGATGATGAACTTTTTCTGGATGTTAAATGGTTGCTATGGACAAAAGGGACTGGAGAAAAATGTTTATTTAAAGTCAATATTTTATCCTTTTCCTTCTTGTCCAGCAATTGACATTCCTAGGCCATTTCTATCTGTTACAAAGTGAAATAGAAAACTGAGGTGATTCACTGATGTTTTAAGCTCCTCAAATACATTTTCTGATCATAGAAACTAAATTAGGATTTAAGTTCTAAATGTTATGCATAATGACCTCAGTTCTTTACTTTGAAGTATACATTACTCAGATTGTTTTAAGGTAAACACCAAGACTCAGAAAAATAAATGATCTAAAATAACATTTCTGATTTGATATACCACCAGAAAATAAAAAATAATGACTTTTTTCATCTTGTTTGAAAAGGTGACCTAGGAAAGAGCAAAGCTATTTTTATGCATAAGCCTAAGAATAGCAAGTAGGAAAAGTAAATGAATACATGCAATCAGAAGGTTTTGCCCATATGCAAACTTATACTATTTTTAGTATCTCAAAATAGGAGACTCTGCACAGGTCATCACTTGTATATGAGATTTATCAGTGACCCTGACTGGTGAAAAACAGAGCTCTTCTAAATATGTTCTGAATACTTTCACAAGTTTAAGATTAGAGTTAGCATACCTTTGGACTAAGCTTTCTCTAGAGTTGTGAAGTAGGCTCTCTACAGGTTTCATTAAATTAGGAAAAGCTGGTAGTAGTGGAGACAGTTTTTAGAAAGAGCAACAAGGAAACATTAGTTATCCAACAGGCACTGCATCGCTCAGAAATGAATGCTACATCTTTCCATTTTTCTTCCAATGGAATGAAATTAACTGGTCGGTCTTTTGTCAAGAAATGGTACCCTTGTAATCCATTTACTAGAAAGATGGATCTAAACAGAGAAAATCATTTTTGCTTAGATTCAAAATATTCCATTCATGAAATCTGAAAAAAAAGTGGAAGATACTTTGCTTAAACATTGTATTTTTTTCTTTCATTTATATAATTGTATTCTTTACTAGGAACTGGATTTTCTTAAAGTTGATTCCTAGTATTTTAGATTATGGGATATACATCCTGTTTTAACAGTACCCTGATGCCAGGACCAAATTATTATTGAATAAGCAGCAATAAAATCTTTATCAAAATACTCAGCAGTTCCAAAAACCACAAATAACAACAGAGGCAAAGTTGTACTAAATCAGCAAAGACCATTTGTATAATAAGGGACTGAGTCACTTTTTTTTTTAACATCTCTTTTGCTAACTCTACTATTTCCTTGCAGTCTGGAGTGGGGGGGGGAAAGGGGGTAGGGAAGGCATTGCTTAGAATCTTAAAAATGACATCACTTAAGTCACATGATTGGCAAGAACCAATTAAGATGGGCTGTGGAAAGGGGAACAGTTAAATTTGTAATTTTGGTTGTGTGAAACACTTCTTTGGGGCCTCATAAACAACCACAGAACCACAAGTTGGGTACGGTGGCAGTCACACAAGACTGGGTCCGGGATATTGGTCAGCAGGCAGGGCAAATCACACTGTCTGCAAACCACAGAGTTTCGTAGAGCGGTAAGCATCATCAAGCCACAACCAAGCCACTACGAGGTTCTTTTCAAAAAAAAAAAAAAAACTTTTTGATCCTCAACAATTTGAATATTTATTTTCAAAGAGGTATCTTTCATATGGGGCTTTTGGAGCTTCACAAGTACCAGGGTAAAAGGAAGATGTAGAGAATGATGGAAGGGGGTTAAGGGTTAAAACAAATGATTATTCTTGGTTTTCACTTCCTAAGGTGAAAGAGATCATATAGTCACCCAACTTTAAGAAAAGACTACATAGGAAGGAGAAAACCATGGCTTCGGACAGCATGTTTGAGTCATTTCCTTCATACTCACAGTGCTTCATGAGAGGTAAGTGCTCTTCAGACTTTTAAAATGTACTTCTGCTTAGTTTTGCATGCAACAAGGAGTGGCATTTCAGTCTGTGGCACAGCAGTGCCTGAAACTCTTTTCTATTCTGTGTGAGGGATTCTGGCTGAGGCATATGATTACAAGGCGATTGGGTTACTTATTCATCATATGGCAACTCTTCAGAAAAGTTTTTCAGAAATAATTAGTTAAGCTGCTGAAGCACTCAGTTGGTATTTAAGAAACTTTTTCAAGTGCAAGTCAGTTAGGCTTCTGTTTTTAAAGTGCTGAAGATTATAAAGCTAGTCCAAAGCTCTTTGGGGTTTACATTGATGTTTTATGTGTTGGATTGTTAGGTCCTAGGTATCCTGAAACACTGCATGCCGTCTGTAACTCATTCTTAGAAGTTCTTATGTCTTAGTGTGAGCACATGGATGCAGCCAGTAGAGAGGAATGCTGTCTCATTTATGACACTCTGCTAGTTTGGGAAGAAGGAAGCATGAGGTAAAGCCTTGGAACTCAGGGTTAGAAAGGACAACCCATGTTTCTCAGAAAGGTGGGAACTGTACAGACTCGTTTAATGTGGCTTTAGTTTTAAAATGTCAAACGGTGACAAGTCTGCACTGTCAAGTAGACACATTGAAAGAAACAGCCAGTTCCATCCAGAGACAGAAAGAAATCAAGCTATAGCATGCAGAAGTCTCTCCTTCAAGCAGTAAGAAAGAAGTTTCAGTAGGCTTGTCAAGTATTCTGAAATTCTCCGTGGGGCAGATGCTTTTGTCATTAGACTTCATGTTTATTAATCTGAATAGACATTTCGGGAAACCTGTCTGCATTCATGGGACCTGACTAGGTCAAAATTTCTAAGCTATAGTTAAATTGAGTTTTGTTTTATTTTGGGGTGGTTCTGTTAAATTTGTTGGGGGGAGGATTAAACTGACTTCATAATTTTCTTATAAAAATGTACAGCATTTTTGTATGACCATGAAGGTTCAACATTCAGAATTTCTTATTGGTATAGGGAAGGTTTTTGTTTCTGTTTGTTTGTTTGTTTGTTTGTTTTTGAAGGGGGATAGGTGAGGGGAAAATTAACTTACTCTTTTTAGGTATGAAATCTTTAGATCCCTCTCAAACAGTGCCATAGTGCTTTTTTTTTTTCAATTCATGCTAAAAAAAAAAAAAAGTAAGCAGAGGCAAGCAGCTACTATTTTTCAGGGTCTCTGAGATTTGAAAACCTGATTAAGATTTGGGGAGATAAGGAGAAGGACATGAAAGCAAGAGTAATTAACAGATTTGAAACTTCAAATTAAAGGGTTTTAAGTTATTCTTTACTGGCATTGGAGGGAATTTTAGTGAAGTCGAATCATGAGAAGTTCTATGAGTCATGCAGCCTTGCAGGATCTCTCAGCTCACACAGCACAGACATCAGACCTCTAGTGAAAAGCTGCTAACTACTCCCCTGGCTCGGCATTTCCTTTCAGCTGCTAACAAGTAAAGGAAACAATATTCACAGAAAACAAAAAAATAGGATCTTCCTGCATTTACTTTAGTTTGACACATTCCCTTCCTCCCCTCCCCCCCCAAAAAGTTTATTATTTCCTATTTTGTTAACACAGGAAGACTTATTGAGGAAATTTTAGAACATTCCATAGGGCAATAGATTGGACTCTGTCCTATAATTCTGGCATGCTAAAACTTCCCTTACAGAAAGAGCACAGAAGGATGTAAAATGATTTATCACTATTTATGTGGTGTTGACAAAATATAATGAACCCAATTCTAATTCTGGCGCAATAAGTGTACTCTAATGATAGATTGCCCAATCCTTTAAAAATGGGTCAATTTGCCTTCAAGTGGGTAAGTATGGAGAGGTCTAGGATACTCAAAATTAGACTTAAAAGTTAATTAGCACTTGCTTCCTTTTATTCAACAGAAACTTAGGCCTTTCAAAACATTTAACTTAATGGAATATAGAATTTTAGGGTTGGCAGGGACTTTGAGGGGCAACTAGATAAAGCCCCAGCCTAAGAGGAATGACCTCTACAACATCCTTAAGAAGTAGTCATACAGACTTCACCAGAGGGCCTTCAATGAGTAGGAACAGCTAGCCCTTTCCACTTTCTGACAGTTCTAATCATTATGAAACAGTTCCTATCATTGAACCTCAATCTGCTTCTCAGAAACTTCTACCCATTGCTGAATTCTACCTTCCATCGCCAAACAGAAGTCTAATCTTTCTTCTATATAACAAGTCTTTAAATACTGCAAGAGAGTCATTGTAAAACCTCCAAGTCAGTTCTTCTGATTATTAAATCTTTCCAACGCTTTCAACTGATCTTCGTGTGGCAAAGTATCTCGACGCTTCACCATCCTGGCCTTCCTCCTCTAGATAAGTTCTAGTTTGTCCCTATCATTTCTAAAATGTGGCAGTGAGAAGTGAAAAATATTTGCTTTATGTGTTCTGACCAAAACAGAATGGAGGAAAGCTATTGCCTCTTTCATTCTATGAACTATGACTCACTCAATGCAGTCTCAGATCACATTAGCTCTTTGGTCCATCATGGAAGCAACGCTGATATTTGCCTGAAATAACACTAATAGCTTTGGCAACTATCATTTATTTTATCAACAATGTCACTGTAAAGTTATCCAGTTTGGGTGACAACACTCAGTATGTTAACTGTATATCTACCAATTTTTCATTTTATTTGGCACTATTTTGACCTAGTCTTAAGAGTCTGATGCAACAATAATAACCACTTTCTCAGACATATTCTCTCCCATCTTTCTCAACACTGTTTACATAGCCTGGACATTGGCAATTTCTAAAGAGGTCATTCTTGCTCCCTGAAATTTATTGCATTTTGCTCCCTCACCAAGTGCAATTACGAGCTAAAGGGGAAAATAACAGTTTGTTTTCTTCCATGAATTTTATTTTATCAGTCCATGCAGTCCTTGTAGAAGGAAATCCATAACTCTTTTTTAGCTTGATACTCATGTGAAAGTTGGGGAAAATGGCGGGGGGGGATAAGGAAGCAAGCAAACAATTGTTCCCTTCTTTGTGAGAATAATGTCAGACTCTGCAAGTCTGACATAGTAAATGAATGTGGTATACCACAAAGGATATGGCTCTTTTTCTATCACACCACACCAGGTCCTCACTTAGTTCACTTAGGTAAGGAAACTAAGAAAGACACTGGTGAAATTCCCTGGTGTGTACATCACACATATTTAGCCCATAAAATCATCCCTCCAACCTAGGCTTTTGGCCTCTGAATGGCTTATTGCTAAAAGGGCTGGGAAGGGGGAAAGGAGAAGAAAGAAAGAAAACACAACTGCATAGTTGGTTTTGCAAAGCAACAAACAGGTAGGCCGCCTTGTTTTTAGAAGTGGCTTAGTGGTCTATATAAAGCCTAAACATTGGCATACCTTTGAGTTCCTAGAACCACAGGTACAAATTTCAGCAGTTCTGACTTGCTGTTCATCATCTCCATGGCTCGGTTACCCCAGAGCAAAGTCTTTCAAAGAAAACTGTAAAACAAAGGCTACATTTAGTTATATGCTCTGCACAACATTGAGCAGTGAATGTTCATTAGGATCTTAGATTATTAGAGCTAACATGGAACTTACAGATCTTCTAGTCATTTATAAATGAGGAAATTGAGACCTAAAGACCTTCAGTGACTTTCTTGAAACCACAAACTTTGAGACAGAACCAGACTAGAACTTTAATCTTCTGTGTTCTTTCTAATACAATAAGTCAATTTTCATTTACTAAGAAAAGTATGTATTAAAAAGAAACTCCCCTGGATCATTGAAGATGTGTTAGCAACAAAGCTCCAGAGAGTAAGTATCATTAGATTTCAGATATGAATGTCTTTGTGCTAGAATTATTCAGAATCCTCAAAGATGGTTTCTATGAGAAAATTGAAAAACAAAGTGCCCCACCTGCTGTAAGATGTAGAACATGTGGTCTTCAGGTTTTGTTTTGCTTTGTTTTTGCAGGACAAAGATTTTTACATTCTAAAATTGTCCATGCAAATGTAAACTTGGGGGGTGGTAGAAGTGGGAAGAAGCCCTCACAATTTAGATTTATTATAGAATTGTTCCCTTCACCATTTCACATATTGACATATTTCTTAAACTGACAAAACCATTTTTAAAATGTTTTAATTTCTTTCAACATTTAATCAGTTACTAAAAACACAGTGTACCTACTTGGCTATGTATTCTATACAGCCATGGAATTTGCTATATGCTCAGAAAGTTAGCAAAAGTAAGAGTTACAAGATCAGGGGAAGGGGCAGCTAGGTGGCACAATGGATAGAGCATTGGCCCTGGAGTCAGGAGGACCTGAGTTCAAATATGACCTCAGATCAAACACTTGACACTTATTAAATGTGTGACCCTGGACAAGTCACTTAACCCCAATTGCCTAAAAATTTAAAAAAAAAACTAAAATAAAAAAAAAGATCAGGGGAAGAAAAGGAACCCAAAAAGAATCTACCATTATAAACATGTTAATTGGAGTAAGCACTTGATGATGGGGAAAAGAGAAAAAAAATAATGGGTAGATATAATCATCAAAAATGATAAAGTTATTAACTTTAAGAGATAAAGATGCCATCTTAAAGTTGATTTAAGACTGAAAATGTTTGGAGATTGTAGATTTTGAATTGCCTTTAGAAGTTAATAAGCAATACATATAACTATAGTATACCTATATAATAGGTACTCTGTGACTATAAAGAAATCACTTTCAATATTTGAAAACCATTCTGTCTAAATGTTTTAAAGTATGTGTTCTAGATATAGGGGATTTGATCTTTGACCAATCTCCAACCCAGAAAAGTCATAATATAATCATTAGTTGTTAATGAAGGGATAAACTAACTGAAAAAATCATACCAGGTGATGCATTTATAAAGTGTGAACCTCTTTTTCTGACACAATTAAACCTGATTGACCGAGCAAACAAATTAGCCACTCCTCCAGGGATATAAGACAATTTATCTTTGCTTCCCCTGCCTATTAGTCCTTTACTTTTTAAGGGGAGTTACTCCTGCATTCAGTAGGGACCTAAATGACTCTCCATACAGATATGAACACATGGAAACAGTAATTTTTTAAAAAATCAACTTCAAGGACTGGGATTTCTGGCAGCAGAGAACAGAGTTGGCTCCAAAGATGAGCAGACCCTTGGAACACAGCTGAGCTACTACTCAGCAGAAATGATGCACTCCAGGGCAATTGCAGGAAAATACTATGAGGGCTTCCAGACCATGCTGTACCAAGAGTCCTTGCCATATGTGTATCCTACACAGGTGCCTCATTCTAATGTGCTCTAAGTTTGAACCTTTTCTTCTCATGAAGCCTTTGTGCATTTGTAGGAGAATAAATGTAAAGGAATAATGTTTGGAGGGTTTTAATTTTTTTTATATGCCAACTTTTTTTTTATTATTTTTTTGTTTGTTGATATGAGGCAATTGAGGTTAAGTGACTTGCCCAGAGTCACACAGCTAGTGAATGTTATGTGTCTGAGGCTGGATTTGAACTCAGGTCCTCCTGACTCCAGGGCTGGTGCTCTATCCACTGCACCACCTAGCTGCTCCGTACTATGCCAACTTTTAAAATGTCATTGCTAAGAGTTATTTGTTTCTCCTGGATGATTGCTAATGGCAAACACACCAGTGGGATCTTATGAGGTACCTAATAGGTGGCTTCTTGGTAGCATACTAGACAAAGCACTAGACCTATGGTCAAGGACACCAAAGATCAAATCATGCCCCAGATACTTAGTTTCTATATGATGCTGAGAAGTCATTTGATCTCTATCTGCCTCAGTTTCCACATCTGTATTATGGGGATAATAACAGCAACTATGCCCCAGGGTGTTTGTGAGGTTAGAATAATATAATATTTATAAAGCATTTTGCACAGTTTAAAGCAATATATAAATGCTATCTATTAGCCACTAAGAATTTGAGTGTGTATTGGGGGAGTATCCCAGAGGAGATATTATATAAGAAAAGGAAATTGCTCTCTTTAAAAAGGAAATGGCAAGTTTGCTTTAGTGGTACCTCACAAAAGCAAAGGTATTAAACTACTAGAAGCCTGTTGAACTGAATAAGAAAAGAAGTATATGCAGATGCACAACATATATCTGAAGGGAAAAGGTAGTTGAGTAAGTTAATATGGTTGAGTATGACAAGAAGTCCCAATTAGAAAAAAAGTCACATTTGGCCATGATTCTATAGATGTGCACATATGGCATGACTGTAATCATTGTTTTCTGCTTTAAACAGTAACTTCCTTATGAAAAGAAAGTACAAGGAAGTAGATGAAGCTAAGAGCATTCTGGGAGCTAATTAATTGGGAGTTTTGGGAAGAAAAAAGCTTCATGTTTTTCTTATGATAGGTTGTAAGCAGGTTGTTGAAGGCTTCTCTCGAAAGGCTAGAATAAAGCCATCTTAAAAGGATTTTTTTGTTGCTTTTTTAGACAAAATGACTGAAAGTCAAAAGCACTGAAGCCATGGATATTACTTGAGAGGATTTTTAATCTAAGGAAAATTTCCAGTGAGTTGGGTTTTTTTTTTAATTTACCTCTGCATGGGAAAACAGAGATTAGATTAAGCTGTTTCTGATAAAAGTTAATGTTTGATGAGGAAGGTGCCACATTTTACCTAGATGATTGTATTTCTCTACATTCTATTCAAAATAATATTTTTCTCTAAAATATAGCATACAAATGTTAGTAATAATTGATTGATGTGATCTCCTTTGTTTGTTTGTGGAGGTAGCATAATTATGTGGAGACAAGTCAGTTATTTGTGCCTAGTGGCTGCATAGTAGATTGAAAACAAAATTGGCTCTGGTATGTGAGAACCTGGGTTCAAACTCTGCTTCTGTTATGCACCGCCTGTGTTGTCTTGCTAAAGAATTAAATTTCAGGGCAACTAGGTGGCACAGTGGATAGAGCACTGGCCCTGAAGTCAGGAGGACCTGAGTTCAAATTCGACCTCAGACCAAACACTTGATGCTTACGAGCTGTGTGACCCTGGGCAAGTCACTTAACCCCAAATGTAATAAAGATAAATAAAGAAGCTTCCCTGGTCTCATTTTCCTCATCTGTAAAGTGAGAGAGGTTTGATTACATTTTTCCTAAGATTCCTTTCTAGCTCTAAATCTGTCATCCTGTGGGAAGTCTTACTGTTTGGACTGTGTACCCACAATTTGACTATTACCTTTCTACTGGTTACAGAAGCTCTAATCTTATACAGAATGTTTAGGGTGAAAAAGTCTTTGAAAAGCTAGTCTTGCAAATTAAAATCTACAAAGTGACAACAAGCATCACAATAAATCATGCCTTTTGATTGAAATTGACTTTCAAAGGTTTATGAAGCCCTTTTCTCACAAAGTTGCTCTGAGGTAGAAGGTGTAAGTTTTATTATTCCTCACCAGTCTTGAGGAAAACTAAAGTTTTGAGAGATTCTGACTTCCCCTGGGTCTCACAGCTAGACAGTCTCAGAGTGGTTGGAGTGCTATTTAGTCTGATGTGATACCAGCACCCTTTCCATTATATTATGTTGCAGTAAGCTTCAGGACTTCTTTTTGCGGTAACCCCACATAAATCAGGCTTAGTAAGCAGTCCAGCCTAGAAACTAACTGGCTAATTGTGCTAATGTTCATAGTGACAGAAGGGAAACAATCAAAATCATAAGTGTAGATTGGAAAAAGGGGGTTCTGAACCATAGTAAGGTGTCTGCAGCAAATATGGGAAAAACCTAGGTTACAAACTGGCTTAATTTTCATGTGTTTTTCTATATACATATATACATATATACACATATATTTATTTATATATATTTATATATTACATGAAATATATGTATTTATATATGTTTATACATATTACATATACATAGGCAAATAGGCATATCTCTATCTACCTATCTATCTAGATAACTTCCAGATTCTAGCTCTCTACCGAACTAAAATTCTCTCTCTATTAGATATTTCAAAATAGATATCCCTTAGGCATCTCAAACTCAACATGTCTAAATCAAAACCATTGTTTTCCCCAAATCCTACCCTTCTGCTAAACTTTTCCCATTTCTATTGAGGACACCACCATCCTTCAGTTACCCAGGTTTCCAATCTCAGTATTGTCGTCAGCTCCTTACTCTCTCTCAGCCATATACCCAGTCATTTGCCAAATTCTGTAATTTTCATCTCTGGTTTGTGTCTTCCATCTACTTTTATTCTCAACTCAGAGTAACCTCTTTAGTTCAGCTCTTCAATTGGTCTCATGCAGTGGCCTGCTAATTGTTTTCTATTCCTTAGGCCTCTCACTATCTCAAGCCGTCTCCCACAGAGCTGCTTTCACAGGCTTTCACAGGTCTGACCATGTCACTCCCTCACTCAAGAATTTACAGTGACTCCCTATTATATTAGGAAAAAAATATAAGCTTCTCTCATTTTTAAAGCCATTTACAACCAGACTCTCATTCACCATTGTTCTCTTCCCACACTCTACAGACAAGACAGCTTGCTTTCTTGTTGTTCCTCACACATGAAATTCCATCTTCTATCTCTTTTAATTTGTGCTGCCTCTCCCCCATGTCTGGAATATACTTTCTCCTCACCTCCATCTCTTAGAATCCCTTGTTACCTTCAAAACTCAAAGGAAATGCCATCTTCTACATGAGGTCTTTACTTGCCTGATCTCCACAGTCACTAGTGCTCTTCCCAATTCCTAATTATCTTGCATTTATTTTATAAAGATGGACATACAAACATATTTTCTCCCTCAATACAATGTAGTCTACTTGGACCAATTCTTTTTTTTTTGTTTTTGCTTTTGAATCAATAGCTGGAATAGTACCTTTCATGTCATAAGTCCTTAATAAATGCCTATTGATCATAAAGGCACAGTGATAGGCAATGGTAAAAATGGAAGATTAGTAATTTAGTTTGACTGGAACACAGAGTATAGAAAAGGAACAAGGGGAAAACAATACTAAAAAGACAGTAAAATGGCAGTCCTAGAAAGCAATGATTAGGCAAATCTATTGTTTTACTTAGTAGGAAATAGGGAGCCACTTAAGTTTTTTTTTTGGCTAGAGGAGTATGCACTAGCAAGTGGTTGGAAGGATGGATTAGAGAAGAGAGAACAGACCCAGGGAAACCAATTAATAGCTTATTACAATAGACCATGTAAAAGTCAATAAGGAAAGTTGCAGAGGGGGTGTAAAAAAAAGGGATGGAAGAAAAAGGCATTTCAGAGGTCAAATCAACAGGACTGGGCAATTGACTGAATGTGGAAAATGAGGGAAAAGACAGATTCTAAGATCACTCTATGTAATGGGCCTGGTGATCAGAAAGCAAGGGAGTACAATCAATGGAGAGAATTTAGGGAGAGGAAAACAATGAATTCAGTATTTAACATAATAAGTTGGAAGTAAAGTCTTATGAAAAGCTAGATGTGCTAGACAGAAAGGTATGTAAAATAAAAACTTATGCATTTTTTCTTTTTATTGGAAAAGTATTCTCCTTTTTTTCACTTTGTCCCAATCCCTGCCTTGGCAAATTTCATTTTCTTGATAATTCTTGACATCCAGAAATGTCACAGGACAGAGACCTGGGACTAATATGAAGAAGCGAATGAGTGATGTATCCAAAAATGCAAGCAATGCTGTATCTTCCTAAAACAGAAGAGAATAGAAGAACAGTACTGATGTTTAGGCAAACAATATACTTGTGTATGAAGAAAGCAAGACTTTTTTTAGCTTTGTGTTATAGACCTATCTATTTTGTTTGAAACTACTTCAAGCCTCTTCTACTCCAATATACCCTCTTAAAGTTATATAAGAAACTTAATAAACTCCAGTGGCCCTCTACTACTTCTAGGATTAAAATTACACCCCTCTATTTGGCATTTAAATATCTTTGCAACCTACTGTCTTTCTACTTTTTTAATCTTCTTACACATCACTCTCTTCCATTTGCTGTGCAATTCAGCCTTACTAACCTGCCTTACTATTCCACATACATTCCTTCTCCTATCTCTATGCTTTCTCCCACTTCTGAAATGCACTCTCTCTTCATCCTTACCTCTCAGAATCCCAGGTTTCCTTCAATGTTTAACTCAAGCAGTATCTTCTACATGAAGTTTTTTTTTTTTCTGATTTCCCTAGGAGGTTCACTTTCTTCCTTTTATTCAGTTTATATAAGAAGGAGAGAGACAGAGAGAGAGAGAGATGGAGACAGAGAGAGAGACAGAGACAGAGAGACATACAGAGAGAGAGAAAACAGCACATAAGACATATTTAAAGTTTTATATGTGCATATTGCACCCCCATTAGAATGTTTTTTCTCCCTCCACATTTCTCATATGTTCACTTCTCTCAACTCGCAAGGCTGCCTTAAGTCTCTCTCCACTCCAATCTGTCTTCTACAAAGCCACCTAACCAATTTCCCAAACATTCAGGCCACTCAGCTACTTAATAAACTCCAGTGGCTTTCTATTATATCTAGGGTCAAATACAAACTCCTCTGCCTAGCCTTTAAAGTTTTTCACAACCTGCCCCTTTCTATATTTTCAATCTTCTTATATATTGCTTTCCTCCATGAACTCTATGGTCCTTCCATATTGGCCTACTTGTGGTTCTGCACACATAATAATTCCTCTCCCATTACTATGACTTTGCACTGGCTGTCGTCCTATGCCTGGAATGCTCTCCTTCCTACGCTCCATTTCTTAGAATCCTTGGTTTCCTTGGAAATTCAGCTCAAGCTAATCTTCTCTGTGAGGCTTTTTCTGGTTCCCCCAGTTGCTCTCCTGACACTGTATTCATTATATATGTTCCTTAAATACACATATATGTCCTTGTCATTCCCTCCATTAGAATGTAAAGTTTCTTGAGAATGGAACTTTCCCTTTTGCCTTTGTCTGCCCAACCCTTAACACAGTGTATAGCACATAGTAAAGGATTAATAAATGCTTACTTGATGGAATTTTAGCAATGTCTGGAACCTCCTGATGAAAAGTTATAAATTATGGTTTTCATTCAATCAATGGGTAAAATGAGTCATGGGAGACAACATAAACAACACTCAAATCTCTAAAAATAATAGCTAGCATTTATATAATGCTTCAAGATTTGTAATCCCTTTTGCATATGTTGATACAACCACCCTGTGAGGTAGGTTCTATTATTATCCCCATTTTTCTAATGAAGAAACTGAGACAAAGTGATGAACACTTGCCCAGGGCATATAGTGAGTAAGTAGTTTGTCTAGACTTTAGAAAATAATGGAGAAAATGTTAGTAAATCAGATTAAACTTAAAAGTGCATTGCTTGAACTTACTTTTGTTTTCCACTGAGCTAACCATTAAATATTTGCCAGAACTGCAATACCCTTTTACCTATATTGATATCAAATTTAGGAACCTATTTTAATCCTTAGATGAAGGACTCTAGATTGAAATTTTGAAGTAGGACTCTAGAATGTAATAGTAATAAATGTATGCTTATGTCCTGATCATCTACTGGACTGTGAGTTTCATGGGTATAACAAATATGTCTTGTTTAAACTTTATCATGCATGATCATAAAGTATGTGTCAAATACATTCAAATGCAACCTTGGCCCTTTGATAAAACTTTAAAATTTTCTTTGGAATATAAATGAAATTAATGAAAAAGCAGTATGCTAAGTATTGGGGCTACAAATAGAGAAGCAGGATAGTCCTAGCTCCCAAAGAATTCACATTCTAATAGGAGAGAAAGCTTAGCAAGTCAGAAGAACTCATGGTGCTCAGGGTGCAGCTGCAAAGAAAATGGTAATAACACATTTTCTTTCACATTATTTCCAGTGATTAAGCCATATCCATTTCTAATGTTGAAATACTTGACATTGCCCATGATTTTGTGGCAAGAACCTTAGTAACTGCAACTGCTGAGGAGACAGTGGCTGTAGAACCTGCACAACCAGATGCCAGGACACATCTCCATAAAATTTGGTTCCCTGGATGATAGCTACAGGACCCAGGCTGGAGATAGTGCTTGTGGTCTTTGGATTTGAACTGCTATTCTTGGCTCTTGATCAGTAGTAAAGTTGGCTGATGATGGCAAAAGATTAGAAAGTTAAAGGTTGATAACTTGTGTTGGCATAGACTTCAACTGCCTGATACATCTGTGCTGTTGTGCATTGGAATAAGCATGGTAGTGTTACACTGTATATCCTTGTTATCCCATTGGGAAGCCAAGCGAGAAGTCAGGAAGTGGTTTGTCCCAGTCATGAACCCTTCCTTCCAGGCCCTTTCCTAGCAGGGCCTGTTGTGCCAAGGTGGTTTGTCCCTAAAGAAACACAAAACTGAGGAGACCATTAGGATCCTGAGATCCAGTGTCTCGCTCACCTCAACAGAATGTGCTCTGTCTGCCATATTCCAACAGTTGTCATAGCTATGGAAATGGGGGAAGGCCATCCTCTTCTCTTCATGGTAAGTTTAAGGGAGATGCTTAAGGACTCCTGATGTGTGTAGCAAATAAGAAAGTTAAGAGTGATCGAGTAGAGTCACTCCTTTTGAAGTCTATTAGGTGAGCCACTCTTCCTGGAGGAGTAGCCAATTTTCTTTGATATAGTCTTTGATAGGATGGGGGAAGGGTGTAGGGAGGGGGATTGCACATGTCCCTTACCAAGGGACATGACCAGCCCACCATAAGTGGCCAGCGTACACGCTTAATTCCAGAGGAAGTGACTCAGTCCATCAGGTGGGGGTCTGGGTGAAAAATGGGCTCCTTCCATATTCCATTACATCAACAAACACATTATTAAGCATACAATATGTGCAAAGCACTATCCAAGGTATGGAGATAGAAACAAAATAGTCCCTGCTCTTTAGAAAGTTAGATTATATTAGTTGAAATATAGCTTGACCATAGTCAAGCAGTTTAATGAGGGCGAAAACACTACCAGCTGCTGGGATCAGGAAAATTAGGGTGGAGCCAGATGGCACAAGATTTTAAATGTCAGCCCAAGGAATTTAAGCTTTATTTTAAAGAGAAAAATAGGGAACCACTGAAGATTTTTGAGCAGAGGATTAATATGGACAGACCTGGGCTTTCGAAGATTATATTCACAACTATGAAAATATGGATTGAAGAGAGGAGGCACTGAAAGTGGAAACACCAATTAAGAAGCCATTGTAATAATCTAACCAAAAGGGATAAAGGCTTGAACTAGGGTGGTGACCTTGTGATTAGAGAGAAGGACACAGATGCTAAAGTTAGAATTAATGAAACCTAGCAACTGATTGGTTAAGGAAAGGGATGTGATGTAAAGAAAGAACCAAGAATGATTTCAAGATTTCAGATCTTCAGGGTTAAAAATACTGGGCCCAGATCATTGCCCATTTATGGAATCTGTCAAAGATTATGTGTGTGTGTGTGTGTGTGTGTGTGTGTGTGTATTCATGTGTATTTGTGTACACTGATCAAATAACTCAATGGACTGCCCTTAAATTGGCATGACAAATAGATTTTTTTTAAATTCTTTTAATTTTTTAAGAAGAAAAATATCATCACATGAGGAATAGAGAAGACTAAGAAACTATTAGCTTCTGCCACAGTGTTTAAAAATGCATATTTAAGTGTATGTACATATATATGTTGTGCATATATACATACATATGTAACTGTGTGTATATATGTAGGAATATATATATGTAAAAAAATTTACCAAGGCAAATTGTTCTATTTGTGTCTCCTTCTGTATTTCCCTTCCTTTTCCTATATGTACCTTTTAAAATGTTTTATTGATGCTTCTTTCCATATTAATCCCTACCCAGGAACACACATCCTCCTCCCCTTTTTTTGCTGATGAGAAGTCCTACCAAATAAGTCAGGCAAAATGTCAAACCCCAATAGTCATATCAGAGAATGCATGTCTAGCTCTGTATTTTTGGTTCAACACCTCTCTGCTAAGAGGTGAAAAGTATGTTTCATCATCATTGATTTGAAGTCATGATTGGTCACTGGTTTGGTCTGAGCACTGAGATCTTTCAGAGTAGCTTCTTCCTATGTTATCATGGTTATGAAGTAATTTTTTCTTCTGAATTTGCTTGATTGGCATTACTTCATACAAGTATTTTAATTTTTCCCTGAATCCATCATATTCTTTATTTCATGGCATGATAAAATTTCATTCATAGAAGTCTTCCAAGGTATGAATAAATGAATGAAAAAAAATGAATGAAAAAGCATTTATTAAGGTCTTACTATGTGCAAAGCACTGGGAATACAAATGGATAAGACAGACCCTACTCTGAAGGAGTTCATAATCAAATAAGAGGAGACAATATATACTGGAGGTTTTAACTGTGAGTCAGATGGAGGGGCCTCATAGTCCTTGGGGCTCAATAACAAAGTTGTAGGTAATATAGTTTCTTCAATGGTGGTAATTTCCATTTCTGATATTAAGCTATTTGATAGTGAAGAACTTTGGTTAGGCTAGAAGAAAAGCCAGTGTTCTGGAGAGGACAGAGGTACATATTTCTAGAGCTCTTGTTCTTACTTGCCCATGACAATTTGTGTGACTGATAGCTGGTCCATTCTCCATATGAATTGATTCCCTGTATGATGACTACAGAGGCTAAAATAGAAGCAGGTCTAGTGGTTTTGGGGGTCTGGTGGGGAACTGCTATTCCCAAGGTCCTTGGGCTCAAGAACTGTCTTCCATGGGCAGGTGATGATAAAGGTACTGGCAGTGATTTGACCCACCCGACACAAACCTCATTTTTCAGAATACCTTGCTGCATCCTCTAGGGTACCAGTTGATAAAAGCTAACAGGTATTGGTATTAGTGGTGGCAGACATGGCGGAGTGGTCCTCCACAAGAGTTGCTCCTTTCTATGATAGCTCTTGAGGCTGGGCTGGATGCAGGACTCATGGTCAGATTCTAGAACTCTTCAGTTTACCTGCCCATGAATGGAAGGGAGCAATTTCTTTTGTCATTTCTTATGTCACAATAGTGTTCAATTACATTCATATAACACAATTTGTACGGTCATTTCCCTCTTGATGAATATCTACTTTATTTTTAGTCTTTGCTATAACAAAAAGTGTTACAGAAATAGTTATTCTTCATCTAGTTGATTATTTTCTATATGTATTGTGTAAAGCCCATTATTTTTGAGTGTTCATGAATTTCACCGAGGAGTTCCTCTGTAATATTTTGGAACTTGCATGTGTATATGTATATATACACAAACCACAGATAATACAACATTATAATTCAACATGGTTACTTCTGTTTGGCACATCTAAAGAACTAAGTCAAAATATTCTCTGAATTCCTGAACCTCTTCATGTCTATACATCTAATGATCAAAAAATACTTTCCTTCTGTGCTAGGTACTCTCCCAAATAATCTAAACAGACATTATGGCCATTTGTAGACTAAATTTTTTTTCACCAAGGGAAAATATTGAAATGTGAGTATATGTATGAATGCAAATATTATGTAGAAATTCTGGACCCATCAGAATTTTCCTTGATGTGCCCATGAATAAAGTTCAGTTTTATGGTACAATCATTATATTGCTATCATTGTGGATATTTTGGCTAACTATTAAATTCCACTTCACACAGCTATAAATGGCAAATTACTAATTTCACCAACTTCCTTTGATGGTGATGACAAGCTGTAAAGTAAAAGTTAAACCATAACATCACATTAACAAGTAATTGTTAAATGTTTTCTCTGGACCTATGATTAGGCAACTCTAAGAACAGCTTTGTTGGTTTTGACCATGGAGCACAGTTTCTCGGAGAACCTGAGCAATATTAATAAATAAACAGTTACAAAGAAATGTTTTTTTGGTTTTTTTTTACAAATTTCATCAAATTAAGAGCAAAAGATCCCTAGCAATGGAGGACATAAATACTATCACATTGAACTTGAACCCAATGATGAGGTTTTCCTAGAGAACCCCAGATAGGTTTGTATCTGCTGCCAGAGCCACAGTCTGATAATTGGACACTAGAACCAGACAAAAGCATTTGTATATGCTAGGACAAGTTTTAAAATTATTTCCTCTTTGAGCCAACACTGAAACACAAATGATTCATTGTGGAATAAACATGAATACATGGAGAGCGACTTTTCATGATTTGAAATATATGCATTAAAATATGTTAAAACAATGTTCCTTGATACTCTCTCTCTATTCTTCCTTTGTATCACTCCTTATACTGCTACCTATTTTGTCTGGCACTTCCTGTTAGACACCCTTGATAGACAAGCTTTCCTTCTTTTTCTCCTCCCATGCTGTGAAGCTGTTTCTTTCTGTTGTTTTTAATAACCTTGAAAAAGTTTAAATTTTGGTTTTGATAAGTATATATATGGATATATTGGAACTTCAGACTCAGGCAAGAGATCGAAGTTGATTCTGAGAGGAATTTATTAAGATAAGGTGGTATGTATTAATTTTGTTTATTTATTCAATTTAACAAATATTTGTTATAAGCACCTGCTATGGTTAAACCACTGCTCTCAAAAAGTTTACTATCTAAGAGAGACAAGGTATGTATAAAAATTACCATAATGCAGATTAGAATATGATAAGTACAAAGGAGAGGTCCAAATTCAATGTGATATTAAAGAGAGGTAGAGAAAGAAAATGATGGAAATGTGGCAAAGGTATTAAGAATGGGAGGTTTTAGTCTCACTTATAAACATTAACTTAACTGTACTCTAAATATGAGATCTTTGTTCAATGACAAATGAATTCATGTATTACTGTAGGAACTGAACTATATCATTATTGACATGCTTACTATGAATGAAAACAGAAGATAAAAGGAAATGACCACTAAATGGAATGATGGCTCACCAATTCTGAGTAGAAAGGCAGATGATTATAGAATCATAGATTGATTTAATGAATCTTACACCAGAAAGAAATCAAAGTTTGCAGAGTCTTTTGAATAAACCACTTTCTTTGAGCCTTAGAATAAGCCTGTGAAGTAAGCAGTGCCATATTACAGGTGAAAAATGAGGTTCAGATTAGGCAACATGATCATGTAGCCAGTAAGCATGAGGGGTACAATTCAAAGCCTAATTCCTGATTCCAAGTCCAATACTAAATGTGTGTCTATGTAGTATGCGTGTACATGTCTGTATACTGTGTGTATCCATGATATGTGTGCATGTGTCCATGCAAACAAGTGTGTGTGTGTGTGTGTGTGTGTGTAGCCAAAAGCCTGTCTTGTATTTATGAAGCCTAGGTCACATTTTTAAAGACAGAACTGAATCAAGTGTCAACTGCTTGGCAGCCAGCTGTTACCCTGACTGAAACAAATTTATCCCAGAAGGATTTGATTCAGCAAAGCCATAAACTCTGGCTCTAGTCTCAGGTCAAGGGGATCTTTCATATCATAAAACCACCCCTCAGTTAAGGAGGGGCAGGTTAATAATAAGCAACAATCCAGCTATGTGTAAGAGTAGAACTGTGCCTGGGGCTTTCTGGAGAGAAGTCTGAGGTTTTCTGAGACAACATTCCCCTAGCCAAAATAAAAAATGTTGTTTTCAAGTGCTTGAGTTGTTTTGTGGTGGTGGGTGTTGTTATTATTATTATTTTCATAGCTGATGATTCAGTTCCATGACCCCAGATTTCCAAACATTTCCTTTCTCTTCCTACCAAGGGTGCCATTTGACATACTCTTTTTGGTGGTTATTATTTTTTATAGGGACCACTTACATAGGAAAAAAATAAAAGCCTTGTTTCTTGTAAACAGCTCAAATAGTAGGATGCAAATGTAATTAGTGTCTTTTGTTGCTATACCAACACCTTGATAGTAACAAATTAAAAAGTAGTCAAGTTAATTAGTCTTAGTAATTTTTAAAAAAATTATCCTCTTTTATAAGGGCTGCTTTTGTGAAGTAGTTTCTCTTCTTTTACAGTGTTTGTGATTGCTGTGGAATAAAAATTCCATTGAATAAATTGGAGATCACATTTCGGGCAGCCTGCTGACTAAGAGACGCCTTTTACACGCTCATTTGTAGCAGCCATTACACACTCCACCTCCCCTCCTTTCTTCTTCTCACTTTTTTTCCTCCTTCCTTTCCCTCAGCTATTCTTGCTTCTCCTCTATAAAAGCTTCATTCTTTCAAAGAAGTCTTAACTCTCCAACTTCCCCCTCCACAACCTTGCTGACAAATACCCCAAGGAGCCTCTGAGGCCTATTCTTTCCCAAATTTTTTGTGCTACGTTTCAACTCAAGCACATTAGTTTAGTTTCAAAAGTATCATTTAAACAGAAGCAATTGGAGTTGTTTCAGACAATTTCATCTCCCTTTTCAACTTTTCAAAATGTACAGTCCAGTTGAAAGAATTAAAGGTACAACAGCCCTTCTGCAGGCTGCTGTTGTGAATCATCTCTGACAGCCCCTGCATTGTCAGGTTAGTTACATACACCCTGTTGTACAAGGGGTGGTACGTGGAAGTTAAATTAAAAGAAATTAGTTGATCAAATTATTTTTTAATATTATTTTGTCTTTTTTAAATCATATAAGCCAAAAGCACCTACTTTCTTGTTTTTACAGTTATAGGACAGAAATAGGGCCATCTACAATGGATTTGTCTTTTCCTTCCCCCTCTTTTTATTTTTTGTTTTGCTTTTAGAAGCAACTCTGACCTATTTTCTCATACTATTTTATAGCTATCCTCTTCACCCAAAATCTGAAAGCATAAACATCATCTATTTTATCACCACAATGTCTTTTTTT